>NW_026291422.1:0-72153 GCF_025698545.1 Gossypium raimondii
AAATAAAACGTAAAAAAAATTTTAAAATAATAATGATGAAATTAAAATAGATAATGCAAACAAAGAAATTTAAGGTAAATAATATACAAAAATGATATATATATATATAAGATAAAATAAATAATGTATATATATAAAAGTATAAGATAAGTAATGTGAAGGAAAAATCTTTGTAACGAAAAAAAAACATTTTGATAAATAACTTGCGTTTAAAAGATATATAAAACAATTTTAAATAATAAAATAATTTTAACTAAATAATACATAAAATGAACATCAAAATAAAGATAAAATGACAATTTAAAAGGAAATTGTAGAAAGCAGTTTATAATATTTGACATATAATACATTTTATCATAAAAGATAAATAATAATAATAAATAATTTATAAAAGCAAGTCAGTATCTTATATGTATAAAAAATTGAAATGTAATATAGGAAAAGAAACTTAGGATAATATATATAAACCAAAATTGTTTAATATAAATAATACATAAAAATCTTAAATTAAATAATGATTGAACTGTTTAAATGAAACAATATATATATAAAAATCTAAACTATTTAAAAAGTAAAACGCAATCAAGATAAACATGAAAACTAAAAACAAAAGCAAATTTTAAATTAAAAAATGAAGTCAAAAGGTCGGGACTAAAATAAGACATGCGAAGGGCGTGAGGATCGAAGAAAGAAATATTCCCATTTCATGCGCCTTTGTTTATGAGACCAGATTGGAACAAGCGCCAAAATTCGTGGCTGAAATTTAGTAAATAGAAAAGTGCATCGAATGTGCCCGAATTGGAAGGACTAATTGCATAAAATACCCATTAGGGTAATAATTACCATAAAAGCAAAAATTTTACTCCTGCGTTTCATTCTTTTGCAAAGAACACAGAAAAAATAAAAATAAAACAAAGGGAGACTCCTTTTCTCGTTAGGGTTCCAAGGTTAGGAACCCATGGCAATCACGCCTCCTCACCTTGCCGTGGCGAAGCCATGCGGCGCCTACTATCGGCGCATTGAAGCGCATTCAGAGGTCGAGCTATGGAGCAGGGAAACAAAGGGAAAGAGAAAAGCTTTGGCCCTCCTTGAACCCAAGTCTCGGCAGTGGAGGACCATCGACGGCGGGCCTAAGGCCGATTCAGTAGCTTCTTTTCCTTTCTTCTTTGCTATTGATTATTTTTAAGATCGGTTTGCGAAATAAAATAAATAAATAAATATGCAAAAGATAAAGAAAATGAAGAGAAAGCAATTCAAATCAACCTTTTAAATCTTGTTTTCTTTTTTGATTCCAATATCTGTGTGTTCGTAAAAAAATACAAAGAGGTGCAGTGGTTCTTTTATAACCGAATTACAAGTCTCTCTATTTCTAATTTTTTGTCTTTTTGCCATTTACTGTTACTGTTGCTCGTTGCGTTCATTTTTGCAGATGTCAGGTGGCGTGATGGTGGCTTGCAGGTCGCAAGGGCATCTGGCGCCACGTGGTCTGGGCCGGGCAGAGGCGCATGCGCCCTAGGGCTCCTCTTCTTGAAAAAACTTTTGTTTGTGGGCTAGGGTTTTTATTTTCTTTTGGGCCGATTGGTTTATTTAATTTTGGGTCTGGTTTTGGGTTTGTAAATGGACTTTTATTTATATTTTGTTATTTGGGCCCGATGAAATTGGTCCTTCATTGCCCTCTTTGCTCGTTGTCATGTAACGAGAACATAGCAAAGACTTCAAAAGGACCAATTTTGCCCAGTCTTACGAGTCTTGACTTTTTTGTGCTTTTCTTCTCCAAGTAGCCTCATTCCATTACTGCGTCTTATGACTTGATCCTCCACTGCACTTCGAGAGATCGACTAGCTTCAATCCACTCCTGCAACTCCATGGGGATGAAATTTGTGGTTTTCGTCCGCTCCTGCAACTTCGGGAGATAGGATTGATTTTTTCTCGCTCCATTATCGCTTAGGAGATAAGACTTGATGCGATCTGCTCCACTCTGCTTAGGGAGATAAGATCTGAGTTCTGCTGCTCCACTCTGCTTAGGAGATAAGACTTGATGCGATCTGCTCCACTCTGCTTAGGAAGATAAGATCGTGGTTATGTCTGCTCCACTCTGCTTAGGGAGATAAGACTTGATGCGATCTGCTCCACTCTGCTTAGGAGATAAGATCTGAGTTCTGCGCTCCACTACTACTTAGGGAGATAAGACTTGATGCGATCTGCTCCACTAGTGCTTAGGGAGATAAGATCATGAGTTCGTCTACTCCACTCTGCTAGGAGATAAGACTTGATGCGATCTGCTCCACTCTGCTTAGGAGATAAGACTTGATGCGATCTGCTCCACTACGCTTAGGGAGATAAGATCGAGTTCGTCGCTCCACTCCGCTTAGGAGATAAGACTTGATGCGATCTGCTCCACTACTGCTTAGGGAGATAAGATCGTGGTTCTGCTGCTCCACTCTGCTTAGGAGATAAGACTTGATGCGATCTGCTCCACTACTACTTAGGGAGATAAGATCATGAGTTCATGCGCTCCATCTCGCTTAGGGAGATAAGATCTGTAGTTCATGCTCCACTCTTGCTTAGGAAGATAAGACTTGATGCGATCTGCTCCTCTTGCTAGGGAGATAGAACTACGGCTTCAATGTACTCAGTGTAATCTCGGAGGTAAAATCCGCCATCTTCGATCTTTTAAATTGCAATGTCGGAAGTAAGATTCACCGTCGTAGCTTCAATGCTCCATTGCTTGCCAAGGAAGTTAACTTCATTGATCTGTTCTCTGGGGAACATGACATGCAAAATCCATTTCATGGACCTATTTATGCCTAGTGTCTAGGATGTCATGATTAAAATGAATCAAATCTTCCTAACTAGATGTGTATGTATGATACTTGTAGAATGTCATGAGAATGATTTAATACTTTGGTTGTCATTACTCATTGTTAAACAAGGTTCTATCACGATGCCTTCTTGCTCATAGGTATCTATGATGAAAAACTAAAGAAATAGTGCAATTTAGACTATTCTTTCTCCAATGCTTCTAACCCTCGAGTTTGGTCAGTTCTAAACAATAGTCCTGTTTCAGGTCCTCGTATTATTTAGAAGCTTTCAGAATAATATGCAGAACTCCTTTTGCTTGAATATTATCAGTTCAGTAATCATTATTTCAATGAAAAATGCTTGAAAAAGATTATCAAAATGGACAAGATGAAATTTTGTTGAGAGCAAAGCTCGAAATGAATAAATCAATCAAGATAGCGAATTTCACTAGAATAAGAAGAATAAATTAATCAAGATGGTGTATTTTGTCAAAATACAAAATGAATAAAATAGAAATAGGTGCCCCAGATATCGTAGCATGAGCTTCTCGCTCCAAACTTCTTGAGGACCCTTTTGAACTTGATATGTGTCTAGAAGTCCTAGAAGACTTTGTTGATGCCCCAAGATGTATCATTTCTCCTTCTTATTAACTCAGAGATGATACGACTACCATATCTTTGATCAAAAATTTGAACTGCCCATTCTTGGGTTTTCAATTCAAAACCCCTTTGGTCTCAAGCGCCCTTTGGGTTTTCGCCTTGGCCTCTCCTTTTTTTTTAGGCAAAGTACCTCTTTACTAAATCGAATTCACAGAGTTGGGCAAGCTTTTGCCATCCATCTCGATTAAAATTAATGCCCCTCCCGAAAAGGCTTTCTTTACTACATAAGGTCCCTCCCAGTTTGGCATCCACTTTCCTCTAAAGTCCTTTTGTATGGAAAGGATCTTCTTGATACCAAGTCCCTTCAAGGAAGTCCTTGGGATGAACTTTCTTATTGTAAGTTCGTATCATTCGCTTTTGGTACATTTGACCATGATGGATAGCTTTCACCTCTTTTCTTCAATTAAGTTCAATGATCATATCGGATTGGACCCATTCGCTTCGTCTAACTTTAATTCGATAAGACTCAAGAGAGAATTTCAACCTCAATTGGTAGCACCACCTCCATTCCATAAACCAAAGAGAATGGCGTTGCCCGATGGAAGTCCGATAGGCGTTCGATAAGCATAGAGAGCGAATGGTAACTTCTCGTGCCAATCTTTATAGGTCTCGATCATTTTCCCACAATCTTCTTGATATTCTTATTGGCGCCTCCACGCGCCATTCATTTTTGACGATATGGTGATGAGTTGTGGTGCTTGATCTTGAATTGACCACGACCTCTGTTATCATGCTATTGTTCAAGTTTAATGCATTGTCGATATAATCCTTTCGGGCATTCCATACGACATAAATTATGGGCGATTGGGTTTATTTAATTTTGGGTCGCGTTTTGGGTTTGTAAATGGACTTTTATTTTATTTTGTTATTTGGGCCCCGGCTGAAATTGGTCCTCTAGCGTAAATTGTGTATTATGTAAGTTATGTAAGTTATGTATTATGAAAGTTATGTAAGTTGTGTATTATGTAAGTTATGTAAGTTGTGTATTATAGGGTTATGTAAGTTATGTAAGTTGTGTATAATGTAAATTATGTAAGTTAAGCATTATGAAAGTTGTGTATAATGTAATTAAGTTATATTTTTCAAATATAAACCAATATGGTATTTTCTAAAAAAATACTGAATTTTATTTAAATAATTTACATTGTTATTTTATATGATAAAATATTAATTTGAAAGTGTCAAAAATTAACTTTAGTTTTTATCCAAATAAATATTTAACTTGAATTTGTATCAAAGTAATTTGTTTATGAAAGGATACGGTTTTATTTTTATGCCATTTATTTTATTTAAGAAAATAGCGTAGTCTAAAAATTTTTCATAATTTTTCAACCAAATTAGAGGAAGGTTGGTAAAAAAGTTTTCATACTTTATTCAACCAGATTAAGAAAAGAGCATAGTCCAAAAAAGATGGATGGTCAAAATCAAAATCCCCTAACAATTGGGTTTCATTTATTTTAAAATTTCGAGAATATAAATTAAGTAAAACATGCAACCATACCAAATGATTGACTTTGGCCGGCGTTTATCATCGTTGCACAAATATTATTTTGAATTTTAATATACTTCTCTTAAAAAATTAAATTCTTCCATAGAAATTTTACTTTTTTAATAGCTTCACGTGCTATGATTTTCCGGTATCGTATGGATTAAAATATATAACAAAATAATAGTTAAGTATTATAAAATAAAATAAAATAAAATACATATTAAAATAAAAGAAGTGTTATTATTTGTGTAAAAGAATAAAAAATTATAAAAAGATAACATGCTGTTCATTGATAATAAATTAAGCTACACAAGCAAAATGGCTAGAGGAACAAAACATGGTACAGAAAACAGAAAATAGAGAAACAAAAATTCTGTGTTCATATTCCTTTCTAAGCTGCAAGATCTGTTACCAAGTAAAAGAAATGAATTTCAAGAAAGAAAACCAAACAAATACATAAAATTTGTGATTTAAGCAAAGTCCCCACTACTTTCATCAAACAATAAATCTCTAAACCTATGGAAAGAAACATAAAGCAGACAGTCAGCAGCAAAATACAATGATATTTACAAGACTTTAAGCAAAATAAAGAAACATAAAGAGACAGTAAGCCCTAAATTCCTCCAAGACTGTCAACATAATCTATGCTAAACTCCAACTCATTTCCAACCTATCGTCGCCAACAACAACACATTTATTCCAAACAATTGAAAGCATTACCTATATAAAATAAATGAAAGCATTACAGAATACGTCCCATAAACCCAGAAGACGACGATGGAGACAAATGAACACAAAATAAACCGAGAAATGAAAGCATTACCTTGACGACGATGAAGATAAATGAAAGGAACGAAAACCCTATACACAGAAGACGATTTCACTTAATTTCAGGCTCATCAACAAATTACAAACAAAAAATTTACAAAAACAAGGAAACCCAAAGTTTAAATACACGGGCAAAGAAAAAAATCGAACCTTCTTCGTCTTCACTGTCTGGGTTATGTAAGTATGAAAGAAACCGAAACACTGAAGCTTTTCCTTGTAAGGAATAAACCAATTGAAGAATGATGGGAAAGAAATCGACAAACTGCTCTCTCTGCCTCTGACTGGTTGGGGATTTCGATAGATAGGGGATTTGTGGATTTGGTGCTGGGAGCGGGGAAGAGATCGCGCTAGAACTCTTTAAAGCAATTCAGCAATCATGGTGCTCGGTAATCGTTTTTTCACGAACTTATGCCTTTTCAAGTTGGTGCTTGGAGGAGCTTGCTGAGATTATTAAACAACATAACAACGACGGCCATAAAGTGTTTCCAATTTTTTACGATGTTGATCCATCTGATTTAAGAAAACAGAAGGGAAAAGTTGAAGAAGCCTTTGCAAAACATGAAGAGAGATATAAGGAAGATAGAGAAAAGATCCAAAGGTGGCCAAATGCTTTGAGGGAAGTGGCTGACGTCAGGGATGGCATTTAAATAACAGGTCATTCTTTCTTCTCTATTTTCTAGTTTTTGGATATATATATATATATATATGTATGTATGTATAACATTTTTTTCTAATCCAGTGTGTTTAATTGAAAAGTGTCATATTTCAATAAAAGAGCAAATTTTATCTTCTGGCTCCGCAACAGATCTTGCTTTCTTATTCTTGGTTCTTGTTTGCTTCCAAACTATATTATGTTTCATGATTCATTGAAAAAGAAAGTGCATTCGAAACATATCACTGAAAACATTAAAATTTCTTCTTTTTAGGCATGAATCTGAATTTATTGGAGACATTGTTAAGAAGATATCAGCAAAACTATGTCGGACATATCCAGTTACTCAGAGCGACTTGGTTGGTATTAGTGAACGCTTGGAGGATTTGTATTTGAAAATAAACATTGGGGAAGATGATGTCCGCGTTATAGGAATTTGCGGAATGGGTGGCATCGGTAAAACGACACTCGCAAGAGTTGCTTACACTCAAATGTCACCTCATTTTGAAGGTAAAAGCTTTATTGCTGATATTCGAGAAGTTTCAGACAAATGCGGACTAGTTTCTTTACAGAAACAACTTCTTTCACAGATCTTTCATGGTGAATGCTTCAACTTTTTCAATGTTCATGAAGGAAATAAAATAATTAGCCATAGGTTGTCTCACAAAAAGGTTCTTGTTGTTCTTGATAATGTTGATAAAATACAACACCTAAAATGCTTGGTTGGAAGGCATGATTGGTTCGGATTAGGGAGTAGAATCATTGTAACAACAAGAGACGAACATTTGCTTCGATGTTGCCAAGTTAATGATGTGTATATGCCCACAACATTGAATCCCAAAGATGCGCTTCAACTTTTCAGTCTGAAAGCTTTTCATAGTGATACAGTGCAGAAAGATGATTTCATTGAGCTTTCTAAACATGTTGTAAATTATGCTGGTGGACTCCCTTTAGCTCTTGAAGTTTTTGGTTCCTTTTTGTGCGGTAGAGATGCGACTCAATGGAGAAGTGCGATTGAAAGACTTAAAAGAGATTCTAATAAAGAAATTCTCGATAAACTTCGAATCAGTTTTGATGGACTGGAAGAAAGGGAGAAGAATATATTTTTAGATATAGCATGCTTCTTTAACGGGGAGAAGAAAGATTTTTTAATGAAAGTATTGGATAGTTGTGAGTTTTTCCCCGATATTGGAATTGATGTTCTCATTAAGAAATCTTTAATAAAAGTCGATGATGGCAACCAATATTTGTGGATGCATAGCTTGTTGCAAGAAATGGGAAGAACAATTGTTAAAGAAAAATGTGTTGATGAACCTGGAAAACGTTGCAGATTGTGGGAGGAAATGGACGTCCATCATGTCCTAACAAAAAACACAGTAAGTCATTCAACAAAAGTTACATACTATTTCTTTTCTATCGTACATTATTCACCATTTATTTTATTTTCTTATTATGCATTCTTGATCTTTTTAGGCTACTGAAATGATTGAAGGTATAATCATCGATAATAAAAAGTAAGAAGACACATATAAACTTATATCTACGTTACTGTAAATAATTATTATTTCAATCTTTCAATGTTTAATTATGAAATTTATATAGCAACATATTTACTTTTTCAAAAGAATCAAAAGAGAAATGTATATATTTTGAAATATTAATGGTGTATTTTTTGTGAAGATTAATGGTATATATTTAATGTACTAAAAGTATATATCAACAATTAGATTATAACATGTCATCAATTTTTTAAATGCAAATGGTTTCATTTTTAATTATGTGTCATTGTTTGGTTCATTAACTTGTAAATTATGCATTGTTTTTTGATCAAATATAAATCAACATATTAATTCAATTTTTTATGATTAGGTAATTTAACATCGGATGCGATTGTTAGATATAAGTATCTCTTTAATATGAGTATATTCAAAAAATTTAAAATTATTTTTTCACGTATTTGAAAGGTTTTAAAGGATCATATCTTAATACTCATATACTGAATATGCATTAGATATAAGTATTGGATAGGAGTACTTAAAAAACAATATTGATGCAACAATTCTTTTTAGATACCGAATGTTTTTCTATATTTTGAAGCTCACTTTTGTTTTGCTCATGGATATTAGGGAATCAAACAAGATGCTCAATTTGAGTGTGGATACCTTCTTGAAGATGAAAAAACTGAGATTGCTCAAAGTGCTTTGACTTTCAAATTGTGATGATCTCAAATATCTTTCTAATGAACTACGATTTTTAAATTGGACAGGATACCCTTTAAGATACTTGCCTTTAAGTTTTCAACCGGGCAGCCTTGTCTCACTTCTTTTACCATATAATCACATTCAACAACTATGGAAGGGAAATAGAGTAAGAATTAACTCATCTTATCCTTGTGTTTTAGCTCATTTTAATATAAATTATTAAAATTAAGGTAAAACAACAAAAAAAAAACAAAAAATGAGCATTATTACGTTTTCACATTTGTTTCTAATTTATTATGGTCTTGAGAATTGCACATTAAAATGATACAAATCAAATTTATCTCCAAATTATTTCATATATTTATATTAAAAAAATTCCATTTATCCGCTTTCATGATAATTTAATTTTAAATCTAAATTTATTTACTTAAAATTATATTATTGCGCTAACATATATTAATATAATGGATTACGTGATGTGACAGGTTGTTACAAAGGAGGTTGTCATCATGGAGCACTTGAAGATCGTGTGTTGTAGGGTCCATTATGGTATTCATTTAGGCGGTATGGAGTTGTTATGCACAAATGAGTCCTATTGATTGCTCAAGAGAATGTTCACACTGAAAAGCGAGTTGCTAGACCATGGTGAGCAAGTAGCTAAGTATAGTAGGCTAGGAGGTAGATCAATTGAGGGCAATCCGGATGAGTGGGTAGATGTAGGACATTCTCTATTGTCTAGATGGAGTCTCCTAGATGTGCCATGTGTCAGGCCCGGGTGATAGGTATAACAAAAGTTCATGTACAAATATTTGTCTTGCTTTTGCCAGTAGTCTTGTTTTTGCAAATATTTTTAGGGATAGATTTATCTTCTTCCCTTTCAGTTTAGTAAATACTTAGTTTTCTTATTGATTTTGCCCTCATTTTGGACTCTCGGGATTGGTTTTCTTATCATGTTAGTTGCTTACAGTCACTTTAGATATGTCGGTATGCAGGAGTGAGTGTTTGTGGTATCTTTATTTTTCTCGAATTGTATGGTCCCATTCATGAATGAATTAATTTTTCTTTCACTTTTCTTCATATGATAAAAATCCTATACATTAAATTAATAAATTGTATTCATACATAAAATATTATGATAGTGAGTAAATATAAGTTATTTGAGTCTGCACCTAATGAACATTTTAAATGCTTCAAATAGAACTTAATCATATAAAAGGCAAAATGTGAGGGACCGAATTTAAAATAACGCATTGTCCTCTCTGGACAGGTGTCACCAAATACTCCTTTAATATATAGTTATATAGACAATTATATGATTATGTAAATGAAAGTAAAAGACAAACCGTCCAACACTTTACTTATTACTTAGAATTATTGTAGGCTCCATTTTGTCAACACCCACCTTCTTGGATTCTTCCTGGAAAGAACATGCATCACCCAAAACATGTACATATCTCAAATGTTGATAACATTGTTTTTATACCATTTAAAATTTTATTCACTTAATTCATTCTTTTTACATAACCGAAATGTGTATATTTTGATTGGTTTTATCTTTTTTATTAAAATTTTATTTGTAGGTTGAAGATGAAGCAAATTAAAACAAAATTGTGAGACAAGAATGGAGACGAAGCAAGTAATGATAAAATGAGAATCCTTTAATAAGGATCGATCATAATTTCAACTGAGTTAAAATTATTATTTTTTATTGGAGACCAACTTATGTGTTCAATTTAATCAGTTAAAACTGTTTTATATATTTGAAAGATTAAATATAAATCCTTAAAGGTACTTAAATAGATTTAATCTCTTCTAATAAAGTATCATTTAAATTTCATGGCTTGAAGTAGAAATAATATTATTCCAACTCCTCAGTTTATATTTTTTTATAAAATATTTATGTTTAGACATTTATTTTTAATATTTATTCAAATATGAATATAAAGTATGCACTAATATTCCATTAGAAAATCTTTTGTGCGTAAGACACTTATTCATATTTTTTTCTTTTAAAAAATTCAATAGATTCATTTATCTCTCCTCGCTGGACCTCCAGCTGGTTTCGCCATTATAATCTGCAGACATTGAATCCACGGCATTACTGAGCTTAGTGGAAGAAAATGTTGGGAAAATGAAATACAGATGCGATCCTAAGCAACAAATACAGCTTTGTATGAGAACCTAATCCCATCACATTACTTATATATATTGGCATATTGTATATGTATTTCATGTTTACATTACTTATATATTATAATATATTTTATATAGTTTGTCATAGTTATTCAATATACTCGTTTTATTGTTTATGTTTGAGGCTTGTGACTATCCTCCTAATAATATTTGAATCCGCATTCATTCTTTAAAAATATAATGTGACTTACCACTACACTCAATATTTATATTCATCTTGTATTTTACATAATTTTTCATATTCATTTAATATGTATATTTACATTGTTTTTTCTTGAAGGACTATAAATTTAAATAAAATTTGACATGGTAATAATTTATTTTACGTGAGAGTTTAACATATTTGTTATTTGTGTCATGTATATATAATCCTGATGGCGAGAACTATGTGTTTTAATTATTTTATATTATTTTATTATGTAGGTCTTAAAATATTGAGATAAATCTCAAAATTATACATTAACTTTGATTCAATGTCAATTTAATAAATGAGCTTTGATTTAGTGTAATTATACACGTGGAACTTTGATTTTAATTCAAATGGATACATGAAATGTAACACCCTTACCCGTATTCAACACGAAATATTGTATGAGGCATTACGAACACATACACTTGTAAGCGTATTTAACCGAGTTATAAAATTTCATCTAAATTAAAATTTTCAAAATTATTAACATACTTTTATAACTCTTCACAATATATCCTCAAAATATTATAATCATAATAAATAGGGTCTCGAGACCCGATACATACTCATGCAATTCAATACTTCATTTCTATTTCATTCAATTCGCAATTTCTCGTGCTCACAATTTAAATCATATCACTAGCAATTTCCATTTAATTCACATACAATTCAATGTCACTAAGTTTAACATTAATACGTATTTACCATTTAACCCAACGTTTATCGATTATACCATTCATTAACACATTTATAAAATTCTAAATTTTGTAATGAAAATATCACTTTAGCTTAAATAATAGCATCATCCCGGTATAAATACACAACCACTTATCCATTTGCTTTAATTCATTGGGTCCATTTGTCACTTACCATCCTTAATCAAATTAGGGAACAGTTACGGAAAATTGAGTACTTCACTTTCACTTTGCCATAGTATAACTATGGTCTTGGTATGATCACTTATCACTTGTCTCGATCGATAAGTGTAGTAAGCTATCACTTATCACTTTCCACTTTGTCTCTTGATCAGATAAGTGTAGCCGAAGCTATCACTTATCACTTTGTCACTTGATCAGATAAGTGTAGCTAATGCTACCACTTATCACTTTCCACTTTGTCTCTTGATCAGATAAGTGTAGCTAAAGCTATCACTTATCACTTTGTCACTTGATCAGATAAGTGTAGCTAACGCTACCACTCATCACTTTGTCACTTGATCAGATAAGTGTAGCTAAAGCTACCACTTATCACTTTGTTACTTGATCAGAAGTACTCAAATCCGGCGTTCCGCTTAATTTGATCATTTATTCGGTTTTAGCATTGTTATTTTATTCTCAATTCATCAACAAATATATCTCATCATACATTATATAATTCATGAAATTAACATGTAATCATTAAATTTCAGCCATATGAACTTACTATTTTATTACCTTTCCACACTCGTTTCCTATGCATATCACACAAGATATAAACATATCATTCAACCATAGTTGCAAGCTGGTGTATTTAAACATAACTCTTTTTGGAACTATCCACATGATAAACCATTTCAATGCATAACTTATAAATTTAACGTGGCATAATTCAGCCACTACTTGGCCAAAGCCTAAGCATGTATACCAAATATGATAGCCAAATACACATATAGCATAAGCATTATAAGCATGGATGAGCACAACACTTATTAATGTACCACACTTACCAACATGTGTTAATTCATAAACCATTCATGACATTACTTCATGCCCAATCATATACCAAATATGCTATTCACACATACTATGAAACTTTATTTTCACACATAAGCTTAAACCACGTCCAATAATGCACAAATATAAGCATCATTTCTATTTCATCATTTTTCAATTATAATCAAACTTATGACAAATTATACACAAATCATTCATATATTTTCCAATTTTCCTCCTCCTCCTCTCCATTCCACATCCTTGATGTGCATAACACACTTAAACAACATTAACTATAATTTCACTATTCACTCACATGTATATTCAAAGCTGTTTATCCGAGTCAGAGTCACTAAATTATTTTTACCCAGAGCTACAGAACTCAAAATTAAGATCCGTAAATTTTCCCTGAAACTAGACTCACATATCTTCTTACCATAAAATTTTCAGAATTTTTGGTTCAGCCATATAGTACAGTTTATTCTTTAAATTTTCCCTGTTTTGCTGTCTGACAGTTCCGACTACTCTTCACTAAAATTAATTATCTCATTATACAAAATTTGGATGATGTTTCAGTTTGTTTTTTATGAAAAGAGACTCATTAAGGATTCTAACCATATAAATTATAACTCATAATAACTTTTGTACAATTTTAATGATTTTCCAAAGTCAGAACAGGGGAACCGAATTCATTCTGACCTTGTCTCATAAAATCTATTATATCTCTTTATTTACAATTTCATTGCTTACACGTTTCTTTTATAAGAAACTAGACTCAATAAGATTTAATTTCATATTTTATTCATTCTCTAATTCTTTCTCTACAATTTTGGTGATTTTTAAAGTTAGACTACTGCTGCTGTCCAAAACTATTTTAGTGCATGATGTTAATTACCATTTTTCCCCAAATTTCACAGTTTATACAATTCGGTCCTTTCTCAATTAACCCCTCAATTGATCTAATTTTCTCAATTAATACTTTACCTAGACATTATAAATTATTTCACAACTATTGAAATTCAGAATTTCCACATATAACTCTAACTTCAAACTCTTTTACTATTAGGTCCCAAACATTCACTTTCTATTCAATTCTTTCAATAAAATCAGCATATTCAATAAAATCAGCATATGAACAATTTAAAGCTCTAATTCCATGCTAATTCATCATATAATTCCAGCACATATTCATATCAACTTTGAACTTATTTCATAAAATCAAAACTAATGAATTCAACAAGTGGGCCTAGTTGTAAAAGTCATAAAAATACAAAATTTCAAGAAATGATCAAGAATTGAACTTACTTGCAGTAAAAATATGAAGAACCAGCTTGAAGAAACCCTTTCATGGTGTTTTAGCTGATGAGAATGCAGAAAAAGTGAAGAGAAATCTAGATAATTCCACTTTGGTCCTAACTTTATTAAGCAAATTTTGCAATATTCCAATTTTGCCCTTAATTCTCTTTACTTTCTGCTGATTTCATGCCTTTGCCGTCCAGCCCAAATAGACCTTGGGTCTATTTTCCTTTTAAGCCCTCTTCCTTTTATCATTTAAGCTATTTAATCATTTCCTATAATTTTGCATTTGTTACAATTTAGTCCTTTTTGTTCAATTAATTATCAGAACTTTAAAATTTCTTAACGAAACTTTAATACTAACTTCTCAACACTCCATAAATATTTATAAAAATATTTATGGCTCTGTTTAAAATCTCCGAGGTCTCAATACCTCGTTTTCGATTCTAATTATTTTAATATTTATTTCTAGTGCACTATTCACTATTTCAAAATTTTCCTAACTTCACATTTAACTTATACTCACTATACATCAATTTATATTTATATTGGATAAATATAATTGTATGTGTATGTAATATATTAACATAAAATGATACCATATCAATAATTTGTGAGAATTGGATACAAATCAAAATTTCATATATAAAATTGCACATTAGACCAAAGTTCATGTATAGTTTTGAGATTTATCCCCAAATTATTTCATATATTTATATTAAAAAATTCCATTTATCCTCTTTCATAATAATTTAATTTTAAATCTAAATTTATTTACTTAAAATTATATTATTACGCTAACATATATTACTATAATGGATTACGTGATGTGACAGGTTGTTACAAAGGAGGTTGCCATCGTGGAGCACTAGAAGATCGTGTGTTGTGGGGTCCATTATGGTATTCATTTAGGCGGTACGGAGTTGTTATGCACAAATGAGTCCTATTGATTGCTCAAGAGAATGTTCACACTGAAAAGCGAGTTGCTAGACCATGGTGAGCAAGTAGCTAAGTAAAAGGGGAAGTGTTTCCCATATAAGCAACTGGTCTATAGTAGGCTAGGAGGTAGATTGATTGAGGGCAATCTAGATGAGTGGGTAGATGTAGGACATTCTCTATTGTCTAGATGGAGTCTCCTAGATGTGTCATGTGTTAGGCCCGGGTGATAGGTATAACAAAAGTTCATGTACAAGTATTAGTCTTGCTTTTGCCAATAGTCTTGTTTTAATTTGCAAGTATTTTTAGGGATAGATTTATAGTCTTCCCTTTCAGTTTAGTAAATACTTAGTTTTCTTGCTGATTTTGCCCTTACTTTGGACTCTCAGGATTGGTTTTCTTATCATGTTATTTGCTTATAGTCACTTTAGATATATCGTGTTTGAGTCGTGACAAAATCAGTTGTCAACATACTATAATGTTCTATTCTTAGTATGTTGAAGTCTTTGTTTGTGTTGATGGAACTTGTCCATTATCAGTGACAATGAGTGTTTGTTGTATCTTTATTTTCTCCGAATTGTGTGGTCCCATTCATGAAATAAATGAATTAATTTTTCTTTCACTTTTCTTCATATGATATAAATTGTATAATATATAAAATAAATGAAAAACAATATATGATAAACTTAAAAATTGGTCGAGTTGAGTTGAGCTTGAGCTTTGAATATTAAAGCCTAAATCCAACTCATATTTTAAACGAGTCTAATTTACCCAAACCCAATTTAAGCATAATATTTTTGTCCAAATCCTCTTAAATTTTGAATGAGCTTTTGGACTTGAACGATTTACTCTTGAACAAATCTGATATTTTTTAAATATTTTATACAACATTATTCGAGTCATATTTTGAATAAAATCTTTTGTAATAGAATGGCTTGCTACTATGGATGGTGGAACCAGGGTTTGCTGAATTTACTACCTCCACACCATATCCATAGAAACTAATAGCATTCCATTATCCACTGCTTATAAAGTAATACCAATATAATAAAATTTATGCTAAAATCAATTTAATGTTTTTTAAATAGGATTTGTAGTCGAATTGGATAGGTTATTAGTTTGTTGGTCCAATGATTAAAAATTATTAAAATTTAAAAAAGTTAAAATAGAGTTTCGATTCATTTAATTTTTCATAGGTTGAATCGGTTCATATCAATTTTCAATCTAATCAATTCAAAATCACTCTTGAACCAATACTCTGTTGGCTTTTGATCTAATCGATCGATCAATCCGATTCAAACAAGACTGAATCAATAGATAAAAGATGAGAATAATTCTTAACAACAACCTGCAAATTATGTGATTAATTATATCTCAAATTGATCCAACATAAAACAGATAAAAAGAAAAGGTTTCAACAACTCTTCCAAAACATATTATGTTTTAATGATCCCACACCATGTTAATGAGTTGTGTACTGCACCTTCCTCGATGGGCAAGCATATTTCCCACATGGGATTCCCACAAGGAATCACAGCTTCTTTACTGCAACAACATGGAAAAAAAAAACTTGATGGAAATAATTTAAGATCAAAATTAAACACCAATATATACACACATAGAAAATAAAGAGAAACTTAGAGCTAACATATATATACACACAGACATACACATACATACATTCGGTATTTCCAGCGTTTTGTCCAGTTCTTCTTCTCTTCTACTTCTTGCATGTAAAAGTAAAATTCCCATGCCGATCACCGGTCCCTGTACAACAAAACTTTAAAAGCAATGAACTATATACATATACGTTAGTTTTTTGATTGGAAATGAGACCCTTTCATTTCTCTTTTCACACACTCGCATTGAACAACAATGGAGGGGAAATAGAGTAAGAATTAGCTCATTGATCCTTGTTTTAGCTTATTTTAAGATGGATGATTGAAATTTGATTATGATAAGAATATAAAAACAAATTTGAGGTTTTCTTTTATGTTTTTTTATTGCTTTTTAAGTATTGTTTTCAACAGCCCATATATAAGTTGAAAGTGATCAACTTTAAAGGGTCCCAAAACCTGATCAATACCCCAGACTTTATAATTGTAGATGTCCATCCATCATTCGGAGTGCTTAAGAGGCTTAAACTTTTGAATTTCAAAGACTGCAGAAGTCTTAGGAGTCTTCCAACCAGAATTGAAGTGAAATCCCTTGAAACATTGATTCTTTGGTGTTGCTCAAAACTTCAAAGGCTTCCAGATATCGATGGGAAAATGAAATGTTTAAAAACTCTTAATCTTTCTGGTTATTATAGAGTTGAAAATTTACCAGAGAATTTGCAGCAAGCGAAGTTTTTAGAAGAGCTCGATTTAAGTGAAACAGCCATAACAGAGCCACCATACTTCACTTTTCAATCTAAAAATCTTAAATTTAGTGGGTTTGGCCTGCCCTACAGGCATTGACTGCCTTAGAGCCACTGACTGCTACAGATTGGCTGAGAACATCAATCCATTAACATTGCTAATTATTAAATACGTAAAATACAAACCGTCCAACATTTTTAATTATTACTTATAATTAAAGTAGACTCCACTTTGCCAACTCTCACCTTCTTGGAAACAACATCCATCGCTCATCTTTGACCCCTATGCTCATATACTTACTTTTTCTAGTTTCTTTGTGGATATTGGGCGATCTATTATCTGATTTTGAACACCAGATTGAGATATTCTTCTCCTTTCATACATCCTCATGTTGTCCTTACCATCAACTTCTTCCTCCATTTCTAAAAAGAAATATGATGTTTTCTTGAGTTTTAGAGGTGAAGTTACTCGCAAAAACTTCACCGATCATCTCTATGCTGCTCTAAAGAGGAGTGGGATCGTCACTTTCAGGGATGATCCAAAGCTGGAGGCCGGCGAAGAGATCGCGCCAGAACTCTTTAAAGCAATTCAGCAATCAAGGTGCTCGGTAATCGTTTTTTCACAAACTTATGCCTTTTCAAGTTGGTGCTTGGAGGAGCTTGCTGAGATTGTTAAACAACATAACAACGACGGCCATAAAGTGTTTCCAATTTTTTACGATGTTGATCCATCTGATTTAAGAAAACAAAAAGGGAAAGTGGAAGAAGCCTTTGCCAGACATGAAGAGAGATACAAAGAAGAAAGTGAGAAGATCCAAAGGTGGCAAAATGCTTTAATTCAAGTGGCTGCAATCGAGGGATGGCATTTAAATAACAGGTAATTCTTTCTTTTCTTCTCTATTTTCTAGTTTTTTGGATATATATATGTATGTATGTATAACTTTTTTTTTTTCTAATCCTATGTGTTTAATTGAAAAGTGTCATATTTCAATAAAAGAGCAAATTTTGTCTTCTGGCTCCGCAACAGATCTTGCTTTCTTATTCTTGGTTCTTGTTTGCTTCCAAACTATATTATGTTTCATGATTCATTGAAAAAGAAAGTGCATTCGAAACATATCAACAAAATTTTACTCAAAACATTAAAATTTCATTTTTTTTAGGCATGAATCAGAATTTATTAGAGACATTGTTATGAAGATATCAGCAAAACTATGTCAGACATATCCAGTTACTCATAGCGACTTGGTTGGTATTATTGAACGCTTGGAGGATTTGTATTTAAAAATAAACATTGGGGAAGATGATGTCCGCGTTATAGGAATTAGCGGAATGGGTGGCATCGGTAAAACGACACTCGCAAGAGTTGCTTACACTCAAATGTCACCTCATTTTGAAGGTAAAAGCTTTATTGCTGATATTCGAGAAGTTTCAGACAAATGCGGACTAGTTTCTTTACAGAAACAACTTCTTTCACAGATCTTTCATGGTGAATGCTTCAACTTCTTTGATGTTCATGAAGGGAGTGACATAATTAGCCATGGGTTGTCTCACAAAAAGGTTCTTGTTGTTCTTGATAATGTTGATAACATACAACACTTAAAATGCTTGGCTGGAAGGCACGATTGGTTCGGATTAGGAAGTAGAATCGTTGTAACAACAAGAGAAGAACATCTGCTTCGATCTTGGCCAGTTGATGATATGTATGAGCCCACAACATTGAATCCCAAAGATGCGCTTCAACTTTTCAGTCTGAAAGCTTTTCATAGTGATACACTGCAGAAAGATGATTTCATTGAGCTTTCTAAACATGTTGTAAATTATGCTGGTGGACTCCCTTTAGCTCTTGAAGTTTTGGGTTCCTTTTTGTGCGGTAGAGATGCGACTTAATGGAGAAGTGCGATTGAAAGACTTAAAAGAGATTCTAATAAAGAAATTCTCGATAAACTTCGAATCAGTTTTGATGGACTGGAAGAAAGGGAGAAGAATATATTTTTAGATATAGCATGCTTCTTCTATGGGGAGAGGAAAGATTTTGTAATCAAAGTATTAGATGGTTGTGAGTTTATTCTTGATATCGAAATTGATGTTCTCATTAAAAATCTCTTGTAAAAGTCGAAAAATACAACAGATATTTGAACATGCATGAATTGTTGCAAGAAATAGGAAGAATAATTGTTAAAGAAAAATGTGTTGATGAACTTGAAAAATGTAGCAGATTGTGGGAGGAAAGGGACGTCCATCATGTCCTAACAAAAAACACAGTAAGTCATTCAACAAAAGTTACATACTATTTCTTTTCAATCCTACATTATTCACCATTTATTTTATTTTCTTATTGTGCATTCTAGATTTTTTAGGCTACAAAAATAATTGAAAGCATAATCATCGATAATAAAAGGTAAGAAGACACACATAAACTTATATAGTACTATAAATAATTATTATTTTTAAATATGATAAAAAAACTATACCAAAAATTTTGACATTCAATATTTCAATGTTTAATTATGAAATTTATCTAGCAACATATTTACTTTTTAAAAGAGAAATGTATGTATTTTTGAAATATTAATGGTATATTTTTTTGAGAAAATTAATGGTATATATTTAATGTACTAAAAGTGTATATCAACAAATTAGGTTATAACATGTCATCAATTTTTTTAATGAAAATGGTTTCATTTTTAATTATGTGTCATTGTTTGGTTCATTAACTTGTAAATTATGCATTGTTTGCTAACCAAATATAAATGAACATATTAATTCAATTTTTAGGATTAGGTAATTTAACATCGGATGTGATTGCTAGACATAAGTATCTCTTTAATATGGGCATATTCAAAAAAATTTAAAATTATTTTTTTACGTATTTAAAAGGTTCTTAAAGGATCATATCTTAGTACCCATATACGAATGTGCATTAAATATAAGTATTGGATACGAGTACTTAAAAAACAATATCGATGCAACATTTCTTTTAGATATTGAATGCTTTTGTATATTTTGAAGCTCATTTTTGTTTTGCTCATGGATATTAGGGAATCGAATAAGATGCTTAATTTGAGTGTGGATACCTTCTTGAAGATGAAAAAACTGAGATTGCTCAAAGTGCTTTGCCTTTCAAATTGTGATGATCTCAAATATCTTTCTAATGAACTACAACTTTTAGATTGGACAGGATACCCTTTAAGATACTTACCTTCAAGCTTTCAACCGGACAACCTTGTCGCATTTCTTTTACCATGTAGTCACATTCAAAAACTATGGAAGGGAAATAGAGTAAGAATTAACTCATCTTATACTTGTGTTTTAGCTTATTTAATTATAAATTATTAAACTTTGATTAAGGTAAAACAAAAAAACAAAAATGAGCATTGTTATGTTTTCTCATTTGTTTCTAATTTATTATAGTCTTCAACATCCCGTGTTTAACTTGAAAATAATGAACCTCAGAGGGTCTCAAAACCTGATCAAGACACCAGACTTCACAACAGCAGCAAATCTTGAAGTTTTGATTTTGGAAGATTGTACCAAATTAGTGGATGTTCATCCATCAATCGGGGTGCTTAAGAGCCTTAAACTATTGAATTTAAGAGATTGCAAAAGTCTTAGGACTCTTCCAACCAAAATTGGAATGGAATCTCTTGAAACATTAATTCTTTCGGGTTGCTCATGTCTTGTAAGATTTCCGGATATTATTGATGGGAAAATGGAATGTCTAAAAACTCTAGATCTTTCCGGTTGTTATAGAGTGGAAAATTTATCGGAGAATTTGAAACAATCGAAGTTTTTGGAAGAGCTCGACTTGAGTGAAACAGCCATAACAGAACCACCATCCTTCATTTTTCAATTTAAAAATCTTAAAGTTCTGTCTTTCAATGGGTGCAAGGGTCCATCATATAAGTTAATACCAAATTTGCCTTCTCTTTTCAAGGTAATCCAAGGAAGAAGGACGAATCCCATGGCTTGGATGTTGCCTTTGTTATCAGGTTTGAGTTCTTTAAGAGAGCTAAAACTAAGGGACTGCAATCTTTGTGAAGGAGATATTCCATCATCAGCATACCTGCATCTCTTACTCGACTCTCGAAGATTGCAAATCTTATATTGTCAAATTGCAACATGTGCACTTTTGGTGAAGCAGATACTCATAGTGATATTTCTGGTCTATCCTCTTTGAGTTATCTTAATGTTAGTGGTAACAATTTCATCAGCATACCTGCATCTCTTACTCGACTCTCAATGCTTCATGAACTTGACTTGTCAAATTGCAACGTGTGCACTCTTGGTGTAGCAGATATTCATAGTGATCTTTCTGGTCTATCCTCCTTGATACATCTTGATCTTAGTGGTAACAAGTTCATCAGCATTCCTTTGGCTCTTACTCAACTTTCCGATAAACTATATCCAATTTCTATGGAGGATAAATGTGGTGACTGTGAAACCAATAATTTATGGACAAGAGATTGCTTAGATAAAAAATGCGATGAGCTTGAGGTGTCTTTCTTGGGATTCGGTAAAAACAATAATTTTCCTTTGCAGGCGAAGAAGTGTGGTGTTAGAATAGTGTATAAGAAAGATTTGGAAGAAACAAAAGAGTTGCAGTGCCATAGCACTCAATCTTCTCCAAATTTTAAACACATCCACCAACACTTTGCTCACAACCATGGATGGGTAAGTAGCACTTCTTGTTGAAGCCATGGCCTGCATTGCAACAAAGAACCAACAGCAACAATTTGGTCAAAGACCAACAGCAGCAAATTGTACAAGTTTAGCTGCTATACTGTTTTGTAGCAAAGAAATGGAGTTGGTTCAATTATAGAATTACTTTTGAATATTTTGTTCCTATGGAACTTAGCCTAAATCTTTGTAATGAGTTAGCTAAGATAGTAGGAAGTTTGTGATGTAATAGCTGGTATGCCACTTTCTTTTATAAACAAGTTGCTATGTTTTAGTATGTATTAAGTAAAGGCGTTAAATTAGTAGGTAATGTCAAATTGTTTGTAACCTTCATATATTCAAAATTTGAATGAAAATATATGACTTGATTACAATTCTTTGCTGAGTTTTTTAGTTCTCTTTTGCTTCCATTCGGTTTGCTTCTTTGTCTGCCATTTATCCAACAAATGGCATCAAGAGCTTCAGTCTTTGAGGGCCTTGGTTGTACCTTGTCATTAAGCAAATTGTATTTGAAACAAAAGAAGAAGAGGTTGTTTTGCTTGCTGAAAAATGAGCTTTACACCACCTCCTCCACATGTCTTTCTTTGGAGAAAATTACAACATCTCGGCGGTGAAAATGAGAACATATCTGCGGGCACATGACACGTGGAATGTTGTTCTCAATGACACGAGCCACCACCACTAAGAGCCAACCCGACCATATCCCAGGTCGAGCGAAGCACAATAAGAAGTGCCAAGAAGTACAAGGCTATGTCGTGCCTTCAAAGTGGAGTCTCGATGTTATTTTCATAAGAATAATGGCTTGTGACACTCCAAACAGGCCTGGATAAACTCAAGGAGGAGTTTGAGTGCGACAAGACCGAACAACAGGTGATCAACATGAGAAGAGACTTTGAAAATCTCAAAATGAAGGACTCGAAACCATCAAGCGATATCTTGTGAGAATCATAGCTCATCAACAACATAAAGCTGCTTGGGGAAGAATTCAGTGACCAAAGAGTGGTTGAGAAGGTCATAACAACCTTGCCAGAGAAGTATGAGGCAAAAATTTCCTCCCTGGAAGATTCAAGGGACTTATCAACGATCCCTTTGGTGAGCTTATAAATGCTCTTTATGCTCAAAGCAGAGAGGGCAAATAGGCGGGAGGACCACTATGAAGGAGCTTTTCAGGAGCTAGGCAGGAAAGCTCAAGTACAAACTTAAATGCCAAAGGCAAGAAGCCTTGGTGAGAAGAAGAAGAAAGAACATCATCAAAAGGAAGTTCCCACCTTGTGTCCATTGCAAGAAGACTACTCATCTTGAGAAATATTTTGATCAGACCGGACATTCAATGCAGAGCACGCAAGCAATTTGGCCACATTGAAAAGGTGCAGAAGAGCAAGTCAAAACACAACCACAATTTCAAAGCCAAGCTCAAGCTGCGAGAAGAGGTTGAAGCACCAGAAGAGCATGTTTTTTCAGCATCATGCTTTGCAAGCTCGAGCAAGGTTAGCAAAATTTGGCTGATTGACCGTGGATGCACCCACCATATGGCTTCTAAGAAGAGTATATTCAAGGAGCTTGACACCACATTCAAGTCCAAAGTCGAATTGGTAATGGTGAGCTCATGAGGCAAAAGGGAAAAGGCAAGGCTTTGATAAGCACCAAGTCGTATTAAAACCATTTCGAGGTTCTCTATGTACGATATTGACCAAAACTTGCTAAGTGTTGGCCTATTGGAGAAAGGCTATTCTCGATTTTTGAAGGCAAGAACTGTTGATCAAAAATGCATTGGTGAAGTGTTAACCAGTGGCTATGCAAGACAGGACTTTCATTGTAAATGTGAATCAGCTTCAGGCTAAGGCATATGCATCTCGATCGATGAGACCGATTTGTAGCCTGAAGGATGGGGCATATGAACTACAATTCACTTGAACATGTTGCACAAAATGGATCAGTCGGTGACATGTCCAAAATCGAGCAAAAGGATCTTTGTATGATGGTCATCATTAGGCAAGCAGACGGATTACCCTTCCAATCAACAAGGCATGGAGAGCACAAGGAAACTTCACTTGTTCATACGAGACATCTGTGGACCAATGAAGACTACCTCCTTAAATGGCGGGTACTTTGTACTCTTCATTGATGATTATTCAAGGTTACATTGGGTAAATTTTTGAAGCATAAGTCGGATGTTTATGACTCTTTACGCAAATTTAAAGCCTTGGTCGAAAACCAAGCAAATTGCAAGACCGAAATGTTTGAGGTCTGACAATGGTTACGAGTATGTATCTCGAAGTTTCAAAAATTGTGTGATGATCTGAATTCAACATCAATTGACTCATGTAACACCACAAGCAAAATGGTGTTTGTGAAAGGAAAAATAGAACGGTCCTTGATATGGCTAGGTGTTTGTTATTTGAGGCTAAAATGCCTAATGTTTTTAAATTTGAAGTTGTGAATCTGTTGTTTATTTGTTGAATAGGCTACCAACTAATGCGATCAAGGGTAAAACACCCTTTGAAGCATGGTTTGGAATGAAACCATCTATCTCACATTTGAAAGTATTTATTTGTCTATGTTTTGTGTTGGTACCGAGGAGAAAAGAACCAAGTTGGACGGAGGTCCATGCAGTGTGTTTGTTGGCTACTGACATGTAAAAAAGGATCTGAGTCTTTGATCCATGACCAAGAAGATTGTAGTGAGTAGAGATGTGAAATTCGATGAAACAAGTAGCTAGAAATGAGATGGAATTGAAGCAAATTTTTGACGGGATCGAATGATGTTGATTTGCGGGAAGTGAAAATGAAGCAATAGCTGAATATGACTATGATGATGAACTGTTTAGAGGCACTAGGACATTAGCAAACATTTATGAAAGATGTGCGATAACTCTAGTAGAGCCTTCATGTTTTGAAGAAGCTGCAAAAGAAAGGTGCTGGCAAGAGGCTATGGAAACTGAATTAAGTATGATTCAGAAGAATGACACTTGGGAGCTTGTGGATAGACCTGAAAACAGAAGAATCATTGGTGTCAAATGGGTCTTTAGGACTAAAAACAATGCTGATGGTACTTTGAACAGACACAAGGCCAGATTGGTTGTGAAAGGGTATAGTCAGCAGCAAGGGGTTGATTTTTCTGAAACCTTTGCACCAGTTGCAAGGTTGGATACTATCAGATTACTGCTTGCTTTGGCAGCTCAAAAGCACTGGAAGGTGTATCATTTGGATGTTAAGTCAGCCTTTTTAAATGGCTTTCTTAATGAAGAAATATTCATTGAGCAACCTGAAGGTTTTGAGGTCCTTGGTAAAGAACAGAAGGTTTACAAGTTGAGAAAGGCCTTATATGGCCTAAAGCAGGCTTCAAGAGCTTGGTATGAGAGGATTGATGGCTACTTGGCAAGGCTTGGGTTCACAAAGAGTGTCAGTGAGCCTACACTCTATGTTAAGAAGGATTAAAGGAAACTTTACTAATTGTTTCCTTGTATGTTGATGATCTGCTTGGTCATTGGTCGCAAACATGAACTTATTGAAGACTTCAAGCGGATGCAACATGTCTTTGAAATGACTGACCTTGGTCTAATGACTTATTTTCTTGGTATGGAAATCAAACAAGGAAGTGATGGTATTTTCATAAGTCAACAGACATTTACTTCCAAAGTGCTTGAAAAATTTTGCATGATGAAATGCAAATCAGTCACAACACCAGTTGCATTGGGGGAAAAATTGTCAAGTGTCAGTGAGCATGATCGAGTAGATGAGAAAACATATAGAAGCTTAATTGGTTGTCTGCTTTATTTAACAGCAACTAGACCAGACATTGTCTATGCTGTTAATCTACTCTCAAGATTTATGCACTGCTGCAATGTGGCACATTTGAAGGCAGCAAAAAGAGTGTTAAGGTATGTCAAAGGAACCATCAATGCTGGTGTGAAGTTTTGGAGGGCAAAGGAGCTGAAACTTGTAGGCTATTCTGATAGCGATTGGGCAGGGTCAGTTGATGACATGAGGAGCACTTCAGGTTATTTTTTCACCTTAGGCTCAAGTGTTTTCAGCTGGAGTTCAAAGAAGCAACAAACTGTTGCACAATCCACAGCAGAGGCTGAGTATATCTCAGCTACAGCAACAGTAAATCAAGCCATTTGGCTTAGAAAGATTTTGGATGACTTGAATGAAAATCAAGCTCAACCTACTGAGATTAGAATGGATAATCAATCAGCAGTGGCCATAGCCAAGAATCCAGTCTTCCATGGTAAGACTAAACACTTCAAAATCAAATTCCATTTTGTTAGAGAAGCTGAGCAATCGAGGGAAGTTAGCTTAGTTCATTGCAGCTCATAAATTCAAATAGCTGATATTTTAACTAAACCATTGGGAGCCAACCGATTTAATGCTTTGAAGGAAAGGATTGGTGTTTGTTGCATACAGTCCAAGGAGGAGTGTTGAAGCCATGGCCTGCATTGCAACAAAGAACCAACAACAACAATTTGGTCAAAAGACCAACAGCAGCAAATTGTACAAGTTTAGCTGCTATACTGTTTTGTAGCAAAGAAATGGAGTTGGTTCAATTATAGAATTACTTTTTGAATATTTTGTTCCTATGGAACTTAGCCTAAATCTTTGTAATGAGTTAGCTAAGATAGTAGGAAGTTTGACTAATGTAATAGCTGGTATGCCAGCTTTCTTTTGTAAGCAAGTTGCTATGTTTTAGTATGTATTAAGTAAGGGCAGTTAAATTAGTAGGTAACTGTCAAATTGTTTGTAACCTTCATATATTCAAAATTTGAATGAAAAATATATGACTTCAGTTACAATTCTTTGCTGAGTTTTTTTTTAGTTCTCTTTTTGCTTCCATTCGGTTTGCTTTTTGTATCGCCATTTATCCAACAAATGGCATCAAGAGCTTTTGTTTTATTGTACCTTCGTCATTAAGCAAATTGTATTTGAAACAAAAGAAGAAGAGGTTGTTTTGTTTGCTGAAAATGAGCTTTACACCACCTCCTCCACATGTCTTTGTTGGAGAAAATTACAACATCTCGGCAAGTGAAAATGAGAACATATCTGCAGCACATGACCACGTGGAATGTTGTTCTCAATGACACCGAGCCACCACCACTAAGAGCCAACCCGACCATATCCCGGATCAGGCGCCACAATGAAGACTGTGCCAAGAAGTACTATGTCGTGCCTTCAAAGTGGAGTCTCGATGTTATTTTCATAAGAATAATGGCTTGTGACACTCCAAAACAAAGCCTCGATAAACTTCAAGGAGGAGTTTGTGGTCCGACAAGACCAGCAACAGCAGAATGAAATCAACATGAGAAGAGACTTTGAAAATCTCAAAATGAAGGACTTCGAGAAACCATCAGCAGCGATATCTTGTGCCATAATCATGGCTCTTTATCAACAAACATAAAGTCGTGCTTGAGGGAAGAATTAGATGACTAAAGAGTGGTTGGAGAAGGTCATAACAACCTTGCCGTAGAAGTATGAGGCAAAATTCCTCCCCTCGAAGATTCAAGGGACTTATCAACGATCCCTTTGATCGAGCTTATAAATGCTCTTACATGCTCGAGAGAAGGAGCAAACAGGCGGAGGACCACTATGAAGGAGCTTTTCAGCTAGAGGCTCAGAAAGCTCAAGTACAAACTTAAATGCCAAAGGCAAGAAGCTCTTGACTGTAAGAAGAAGAAAGAACTCATCGAAGGAAGTTCCCACCTTGTGTCCATTGCAAGAAGACTACTACATCTTGAGAAATATTGTCAATAGTAGACTCGGACATTCAATGCAGAGCCCGCAAGCAATTTGGCCACATTGAAAAGGTCTGAAGAGCAAGTCAAAACACAACCACAATTTCAAAGCCAAGCTCTGTCAAGAGGTTGAAGCACCTTAAGAGCATGTTTTTCAAAGATCATGCTTTGCAAGCTCGAGCAAGGTTAGCAAAATTTGGGTGATTGACCGTGGATGCAATTCCACCATATGGCTTCTAAGAAGAGTATATTCAAGGAGCTTGACACCACATTCAAGTCCAAAGTCGAGAATTGGTAATGGTGAGCTCTCTCGAGGCAAAAGGAAAGGCAAGGCTTTGATAAGCACCAAGTCGGTATTAAAACCATTTCGGAGGTTCTCTATGTACCGATATTGACCAAAACTTGCTAAGTGTTGGCCGACTATTGGAGAAAGGCTATTCTACCATTTTTGAAGGCAAGAAGCTGCTTTGATCAAAAATGCAATTGTGAAGTGTTAACCACAAATATTATGCAAGTGAGGACTTTCATTGTAAATGTGAATCGACTTAAGTTAAGGCATATGCATCTCGGTTGATGAGGGTGATTTGTGGTACGAAGGATGGGGCATATGAACTATGATTCACCGAACATGTTGCACAAAATGGATCTGGTGATGACATGTCCAAAATCGAGCAAAGGATGTTGTATGTGAGGTCCGCTGCCTAGGCAAATGTAATTCATTACCCTTCCATCAACAAGGCATGGAAGCACAAGGAAACTTCACTTGTTCATACGGACATCTGTGGACCAATGAAGACTACCTCCTTAAATGGCGCAGTACTTTGTACTCTTCATTGATGATTATTCAAGGTTCATGGGTAAATTTTTTGAAGCATAAGTCGATGTTTATGACTCTTTACGCAAATTTAAAGCCTTGGTCGAAAACTAAGCAAATTGTAAACCGAAATGTTTGAGGTCTCCATAATGGTTCTCGAGTATGTATCTCGAAGTTTCAAAAATTGTGTGATGATCTTTCGAATTCAACATCAATTGACTCGTATGTACACCTGACAAAATGGTGTTTGTGAAAGGAAAATAGAACGGTCCTTGATATGGCTAGGTGTTTGTTATTTGAGGCTAAAATGCCTAATGTTTTTAATTTAGTTGTGAATACAAATTGTTTATTTGTTGAATAGGCTACCAACTAATGCAATCAAGGTAAAACACCCTTTGAAGCATGGTTTGACAGTGAAACCATCTATCTCACATTTGAAAGTATTTCATTGCCTATGTTTTGTGTTGGTACCGAGGAGAAAAGAACCAAGTTGGACAGAGGTCCATGCTGTGTGTTTGTTGGCTACAAGAATGTAAAAAGGATACTGAGTCTTTGATCCATCGACCAAGAAGATTGTAGTGAGTAGAGATGTGAAATTCGAGGAAACAAGTAGCTAGAAATGAGATGGAATTGAAGCAAATTTTTCCGGGCGATCGAATGATGTTGATTTTGTGAAGCTGAAAATGAAGCAATAACCGAATATGACTATGATGATGAACTGCATTCGAGGCACTAGGACATTAGCAAACATTTATGAAAGATGTGCAGAACTCTAGTAGAGCCTTCATGTTTTGAAGAAGCTGCAAAAGAAAGTGTCTTTGGCAAGAGGCTATGGAGGCTGAATTAAGTATGATTCGGAAGAATGACACTTGGGAGCTTGTGGATGAACTCGAAAATGAAGAATCATTGGTGTCAAATGGGTCTTTAGGACTAAAACAATGTTGATGGTACTTTGAATGCATACAAGGCCGATTGGTTGTGAAAGGGTATAGTCGTGACAAGGGGTTGATTTTTCAAACCTTTGCACCGCTTGCAAGGTTGGATACTATCGACACGCTTGCTTTGGCGACTCAAAAGCCTTTGGAAGGTGTATCATTTGGATGTTAAGTCACCTTTTTAAATGGCTTTCTTAATGAAGAAATATTCATTGAGCAACCTGAAGGTTTTGAGGTCCTTGGTAAAGAAATGTAAGGTTTATAAGTTGAGAAAGGCCTTATATGGCCTAAAGCAGCTTCAAGAGCTTGGTATGAGAGGATTGATGGCTACTTGGCAAGGCTTGGTTCACAAAGAGTGTCATGAGCCTACACTCTATGTTAAGAAGGATTAAAAGGAAACTTTACTAATTGTTTCCTTGTATGTTGATGATCTGGCTTGGTCATTGGTCGCAAACATGAACTTATTGAAGACTTCAAGAAGCGAGATGCAACATGTCTTTGAAATGACTGACCTTGGTCTAATGACTTATTTTCTTGGTATGGAAATCAAACAAGGAAGTGATGGTATTTTCATAAGTCAATGCAGACATTTACTTCCAAAGTGCTTGAAAATTTTGCATGATGAAATGCAAATCACCACAACACCATTGCATTGGGGAAAAATTGTCAAGTGTCGTTGAGCATGATCGAGTAGATGAGAAAACATATAGAAGCTTAATTGGTTGTCTGCTTTATTTAACAGCAACTAGACCAGACATTGTCTATGCTGTTAATCTACTCTCAAGATTTATGCACTGCTGCAATGTGGCACATTTGAAGGCAGCAAAAAGAGTGTTAAGGTATGTCAAAGGAACCATCAATGCTGGTGTGAAGTTTTGGAGGGCAAAGGAGCTGAAACTTGTAGGCTATTCTGATAGCGATTAGGTGGTCATTGATGACATGAGGAGCACTTGAGTTATTTTTTCACCTTAGGCTCAAGTGTTTTCAATGAGTTCAAAGAAGCAACAAACTGCTGTAACAATCCACAAACAGAGGTGAGTATATCTCACCTGACAACGATAAAGAATCAAGCCATTTGGCTTAGAAAGATTTTGGATGACTTGAATGAAAATCAAGCTCAACCATCGAGATTAGAATGGATAATCAATCGCAGTGGCCATAGCTAAGAATCCATCTTCCATGGTAAGACTAAACACTTCAAAATCAAATTCCATTTTGTTAGAGAAGGCGAGCAATCGAGGGAAGTTAGCTTAGTTCATTGCGACTCATAAATTCAAATAGCGATATTTTAACTAAACCATTGGGAGCCAACCGATTTAATGCTTTGAAGGAAAGGATTGGTGTTTGTTGCATACAGTCCAAGGAGGAGTGTTGAAGCCATGGCTGCATTGCAACAAAGAACCAACAACAACAATTTGGTCAAAGACCAACAAAGAACAAATTGTACAAGTTTAGGCGCTATCATTTTGTAGCAAAGAAATGGAGTTGGTTCAATTATAGAATTACTTTTGAATATTTTGTTCCTATGGAACTTAGCCTAAATCTTTGTAATGAGTTAGCTAAGATAGTAGGAAGTTTGACTAATGTAATAGCTGGTATGCCGACTTTCTTTTGTAAAGCAAGTTGCTATGTTTTAGTATGTATTAAGTAAGGGCAATTAAATTAGTAGGTAATGTCAAATTGTTTGTAACCTTCATATATTCAAAATTTGAATGAAAAATATATGACTTGCCATAATTCTTTTGTTGAGTTTTTTAGTTCTCTTTTGCTTCCATTCGGTTTGCTTCTTTGTCGCCATTTATCCAACAGCTTCACATAAACGGAAACATAATATGTATGAGGAAATGGAGGAAGAAGAGCTGCAACAAAACGGATGCAAAATTTTTTCAATTTTGTAATGGGCCAATCAAGAAAGAAGCATTAACTGTGGTAAACTACTTAACCTACTTTGTCCCATTAAGTTTTTTACTCATCTTGTATTTCATTTAAACAATCATTCTAGACTTGTTTTGGGTATGAGATATGATCCTTCATACTCATATTCAGCATGTACATATCTCAAATGTTTTATACCATTTAAAATTTTAGTCACTTAATTCATTCCTTTTACATAATCGAAATGTGTATATTTTGATTGGTTTCACCTTTTTATTAAAATTTTATTTCCATTATATATATATATTCACTTACGCCTATATTTTATTTGTAAGTTGAAGATGAAGCAAATTAAAACAAAATTGTGAGACAAAATGGAGACGAAGCAAGTAATGATAAAATCGAATCCTTTAATAAAATCTATCATAATTTCAACTGAGTTAAAAATTATTTTATTTTTATTGGAGACCAACTTATGTGTTCAATTTAATCAGTCAAAACTGTTTTTATATATTTAAAAGATTAAATATAAATCCTTAAAGGTACTTAAATAGATTTAATCCCTTCTAATAAAGTATCATTTAAATTTCATGACTTGAAGTACAAATTATATTATTCCAACTCCTCAGTTTATTTTTTATAAAATATTTATGTTTAGACATTTATTTTTAATATTTATTCAAATATGAATATAAAGTATGCACGAATATTCAATTAGAAAATCTTTGCTCGTGAGACACTTATTCATATTTTTTCTTTTAAAATTCAATAGTTTCATTTATCTCTCCTCGCTGGACCTCCAGCTGGTTTCGCCATTATAATCTGCAAACATTGAATCAACGGCATTACTGAGCTTAGTGGAAGAAAATGTTGGGAAAATGAAATACAGATGCGATCCTAAGCAACAAATACAGCTTTGCATGAGAACCTAATCCCATCACCAAACTATTTTAAGTGCTTGGAACTTGAAAATGAGAGCTCTTCCTTATCCTGCTCTATCTTCTGCGACTAATGTAAAGAGTTACCACAATGCATACACAAACAAAACGAATATGGCGGCCTTCAGCTTCATCAATACACTAAATACGCCTAGATCAATAAAAGCATGGAAGTGGAGGACCAACAGAGGTTGCCCAGTTGAAATGGAAGCAGACACTAAAGTAATAATAGAATCGAGCGATTTGGGGTTTCAAAATGGGTTATGTTATTAGATAATAATATGTAATGTAATATAAATTATACCATTTTGAATGAAATTTTTAATATAGAATGTAATTCAAATAGTAAAAATATATTATGCTAATAAATAATAAATTTTTAGAAAGGAAACATAATCTATAAACATATCTTGCATGCAAGTTCTTCAAATCCAGTTCATATTCTTAGTTCGCCAAAGTAATCGGGCCGCCACTTTGTGGTAACTTCGCCAATATTGAAGGATTCGCCAATATGGGGAGTTCGCCATAGAAAAAACTCAAACTTGATTTGATAATTATTAAGATGAGCTCGATTTGAGCTATCAATTGAACCGAACGAGCTTAGTAAAACTCCGCTTGAATAGCTCACGAGCCTTACTGAGCTTTTCAATTTTAACATACATTTTAAATATTTTTTATTAAATTACATTATTACTTAATATATATATTATTAACCTTAAGTTTAATTATCGAGTCAAGCTCGAGCTCAAGTTCGATCTTGAGTATGAAAATTGATAAACAAGTTTAATCAAGTTCGAGTTTGAGTACAAAATTGATAAATAAGCTTATTTGAATTGAGCTCGAGCAACTAGATTATATCTTGAGCTTAGCTTGAACTGGATATCAAGCTTTAAATTTTGAGTCAAGCTGGAGCTTGATAATATTTGGAAAGTAGAAAATAATTAGAGAACGAGATATATGTAGATATGTCAATTGAGTGAGTTGAGTTAATATGGACCGAATCAAATCTGGCTTTAAGTTTTAGCATAAAGATAAATTTAGCCCTTAATATTTATTCATTTTGTCATTAAAATTTAGTCAAATTGTTTTGTTTTGAATGAAAAAGTTATCTAAATTGTCAAAATTTTAATGACAGTAATATGACAGTTTACGTAACAATATGCATGGATCATTTATATTCACAGAAGAGTCAAAAAAAAAATTCTAAAAGGAATTTTGGATAACTTTTATTTTATTTACCCAATAAGCAGAAAGGGTGAAATGTTTACAAATATCTATAGTATACATTTGTAATTACCCATGCTATAAAAAGTTCTTGTTGACTTGATCACTCAGACTCACATTAACCTCTATCAGCCTCATTCCCACTACTCCTTTACTTTTCCCAAGTAATATATTTCTTTAAGGTGTAATAAATCTAAAAATAGTTAGAAAACAAGATATATGTAGATTTCTCAATTCAAGTTTGAAGTTTTTTTAACTAAATTTGAATTTAAGTTATTTTAGGTTTGAGGTAGAGTTCCATTTTATGTGATAATTCAAATCATCTTGAGTTTACATCATTTTAGATTTGAATCTTAAATTTTTAAGTTATAAATTTCTTTGATGATTATGAATTATTTTGGGTTTGACAAAATATTACATAAATGTCATTCTTAGAATTAGGTTGACGGTGAATTGAAGGTGACAGTCTGGATTTGCTCATATTTTAATACGGGTATGAATATTTTTAAAAAGTTATTTTTTATGTAATTAAAGAGTTTCTAAGGGATCATATATTAATACCCATATTCTGATATGCATAAGAATCTTATGATAAAATATAACTATCGGCCAAGGGTACTTAAAAAACTAATATCGAAACAATATAGCTTTTAGGTTTTGAATCCTTTGTGTACTTTGAACCTCATTTTTGTTTTGTCCATTTTTTTTAAGGGATCGAATAATACGTTCAATTTGAATGTCAATGTCTTCTTGAAGATAAAAAAAAATTGAGATTGGTCAAAGTGCTTTGTCTCTCAAATTATGATGATCTCAAATATCTTTCTAATAAACTACATCTTTTAGATTAGACTAGATATCCTTTAAAATACTTGCCTTCAAGCTTCCAACTGCACAATCTTGTCGCACTTCTTTACCATATAATCACATTGAACAATTGTAGAAGGAAATAAAGTAAGAATTAACTCATCATTTTAACTTATTAAGAATTAACTCATCATTTTAACTTATTTTCATAAAATTATTAAACTTTGATTAAGGTAAAAAACAAAAAACAAAAATGAGCATTATTATGTTTTCTCATTTGTTTCTAATTTATCATGGCCTTCGACGGCCCTTGTATAAGTTGAAAATGATGAACCTCAAAGGGTTCCAAAATCTGATCAAGACACCAGACTTCACAACAGCATCAAATCTTGAAGTTTTGATTTTGGAAGGTTGTACCAAATTCGTGGATATTCATCTATCCATCGGAGTGCTTAAGAGCCTTAAACTTTTGAATTTAAGAGATTACAAAAGTCTTAGGACTCTTCCGACCAAAATTCGAATGGAATCTCTTGAAACATTAATTCTTTCGGGTTGCTCGAGTCTTATAAGGTTTCCGGAGATTAATGGGAAAATGGAACGTCCAAACACTCTTTATGTTTATAGAATTGAAAATTTATCAGAGAATTGGCAGCAAGCAAAGTTTTTGAAAGAGCTCGACTTGAGTGAAACAGCCATAACAGAACCACCATCCTTCATTTTCCAATTTAAAATCTTAAAGTTCTGTCTTTCAATGGATGCAAAAGATCATCTAAGTTACAACAAAATCTTCCTTCTCTTTTCAAGTTAATCGAAGAGGAAGGACAAACTCCATGGCTCCGATGTTACCTTCGTTGTCAGGTTTGAGTTCCTTAAGAAAGTTAAAGCTAAGGGACTGCAATCTTGGCGAAGGAGATATTCCACGTGATATTTCTTGCCTATCCTCCTTGACAGATCTTGGTCTTAGTGGTAACAATTTCATCAACATACCTGCATCTATTATTCGATTTTCCAAGCTTCATTCTATTAGATTGTCACTTGTCAGATTGCAAGATGCTTAAATCGTTGCCTGAGCTACCAAGTATAAAAGAGGTGTGGATAGATGGTTGTTCTTCACTTGAAGTAGTTCCAAGTCCATTAATATGCAATCCAGTGTACGGCGCTACCGTTAAAGCCATTAGCTGCTTCAAATTGGCTGAGAATATCAATGCATTAACACTGCTGGAAAAACATCTTAAGGTCGATTACTCTATTTTTTCTCCCTTAGAAAATCTCATACTTGAGAATTTATGGTTTTAGTTGCCAAACGACTTGTGTTTTATTTTGCAGGCATTTGCAAATTCAAGAAAACCGTTTGATATTGTTATGCCCGGAAGTGAAATCCCAGAATGGTTTGGCCAACAAAAAAGTGGCTCTTCAATTTAGGTACCCTAACCTATCAACCTTCGGAATGATAGTCAATGGATTGGAGTTGCTTGTTGCTGCATTTTTGTCGATAATGATGCTTCAAGCGAGATTATCAGTTGTAATGGATCTATCTTGTATAGAAATTTTCAACAAGCCACCCATAAATTATATCGAGGTAAAATTTCTCTAAATTTTGCTTGGAGTAACTCGTCGGTGGATAGAGGATTTCACCTGCCCATAATTAAATATCATCTTTTTCTTTGTTTTTGGCGGATAAAGCATATATTATATCCAATTTCCATGGAGGATAAATATGGTGACTGTAAAACCAATAATTTATGGACAATAAATTGCTTAGATAAAAATACGATGAGCTCCGGATGTCTTTCTCAGGTAGATCTAGAGGCGGTAAGGTGAAGATCAAGTGTGGTATTAGAATAGTGTATGAGAAAGATTTGGAAGAAATAAAAGAGTTGCAGTGACATACCACTCAATCTTCTCCCAATTTTGAACACATCCGCCAACACTCTGCTCAAAACTGATGAAAAAAATTTTCAATTTTATAATGGGCCAATCGGGAAAGAAGCATTAACTGTGGTAAACTACTTAACCAACCTTGTCCTATTAATTGTTATTTTTTACACATCTTTTATATAATTTAATCATTCTAGACTTATTTACATTCCTTCGTATATATCAAACAAATTTGAATTTTTATTCATACTCATATTCAACATGAGCTCATTTTCTATACATATCCCAAATGTTGATTACATTCTTTATACCATTTAAAATTTTAGTCACTTAATTCATTCCTTTTACATAATTTAAATGTGCACATTTTAATTGGTTTTCATTTTTTATTTATTAAAATTTTATTTTCATTCTAGTAACAAAACCATAGAAATTTGAGAGGAGATTTTCACCGCTTAAATGTCCCCAGTGTTTCACCTAAAACCTCTGGGAAAAGCTTGTAAAATTACTTGTGGGATTAAAACTTCATTAGTCAGTATATCTCCTAGTCACTGTTCACTTTGACTTTGACATTTCGTGTATCAACTCTTTGATTCCTGAAATTAGGAGATTTGAATATATACTTTTATCCTTAATTCCTCACTCTTTTATTTTATTTATTCATCTATATATCTTTGATTAGTTTGATTTTCGCGGAAAGAATTATTGGAATTTGGAATCCAGGTCGCCGGTTCTGGAAGTAATTCAGCTTGTCAAATCCCAAATGTTTAAGATATTTGAGAAATTTGAGTAAAACACAAACTGTCTTTTGTCTACTCTCACCTTCTTGGAGTCTTCTCGAAACAACATCTATAACCCCGAATTTCCACACCTACTCCCTTTCATTTCGAATACTAATGTTTTTAATTATTATCTTTCATTGTTAAGTACATAAAATGCAAACCGTCACCCGGCCTCTTCTATTTTTCATATGTTTTTCCTCATATATTCATTATTTTCTGATTTTGAACACCAGATTGAAATATCCTTCTCCTTTCATACATCCTCATGTTGTCGTTACCTTCAACTTCTTCCTCCATTTCTAGAAAAAATATGATGTTTTCTTGAGTTTCAGAGGTGAAGATACCCGCAACAACTTTACCGATCATCTCTATGATGCTCTAAGTAGGAGTGGGATCGTCACTTTCAGAGATGATCCAAAGCTGGAGGCCGGCGAAGAGATCGCACCTGAACTCTTTAAAGCAATTCACCAATCATGGTGCTCAGTAATCGTTTTTTCACAAACTTATGCCTTTTCAAGTTGGTGCTTGGAGGAGCTTGCTGAGATTGTTAAACAACATAACAACGACGGCCATAAAGTGTTTCCAATTTTTTACCATGTTGGTCCATCTGATTTAAGAAAACAAAAAGAGAAAGTGGAAGAAGCCTTTGCCAGACATAAAGAGAGATACAAAGAAGATAGTGAGAAGATCCAAAGATGGCGAAATGCTTTAATTCAAGTGGCTGCAATCAAGGGATGGCATTTAAATAACAGGTAATTCTTTCTTTTCTTCTTTATTTTCTAGTTTTTTGGATATATATGTATAACTTTTTTTTCTTTCTAATCCTATTTGTTTAATTGAAAAGTGTTATATTTCAATGAAAGAGCAAACTTTGTATTCTGGCTCCGCAACAGATCTTGCTTTCTTATTCTTGGTTCTTGTTTGCTTCCAAACTATATTATGTTTGATGATTCATTGAAAAAGAAAGTGTATTTGAAACATATCACCAAAATTTTATTCAAAACATTAAATTTTCCTCTCTTTTTTTTAGGCATGAATCAGAATTTATTAAAGACATTGTCAAGAAGATATCAGCAAAACTATGTCAGACATATCCAGCTACTCATAGCGACTTGGTTGGAATTAGTAAACGTTTGGAGGATTTATATTTGAAAATAAACATTGGGGAAGATGATGTCCGAGTTATAGGAATTTGCGGAATGGGTGGTATCGGTAAAACGACACTCGCAAGAGCTGCTTACACTCAAATGTCATCTCATTTTGAAGGTAAAAGCTTTATTGCTGATATTCGAGAAGTTTCAGACAATGCGGACTAGTTTCTTTACAGAAACAACTTCTTTCACAGATCTTTCATGGTGAATGCTTCAACTTTTTCGATGTTCATGAAGGGAGCGACATAATTAGCCATAGGTTGTCTCACAAAAAGGTTCTTGTTGTTCTTGATAATGTTGATAACATACAACACTTAAAATGCTTGGTTGGAAGGCACGATTGGTTCGGATTAGGAAGTAGAATCGTTGTAACAACAAGAGAAGAACATTTGCTTCGATCTTGGCCAGTTGATGATATGTATGAGCCCACAACATTGAATCCCAAAGATGCGCTTCAACTTTTCAGTCTGAAAGCTTTTCATAGTGATACAGTGCAGAAAGATGATTTCATTGAGCTTTCTAAACATGTTGTAAATTATGCTGGCGGACTCCCTTTAGCTCTTGAAGTTTTGGGTTCCTTCTTGTGCGGTAGAGATGCGACTCAATGGAGAAGTGCGATTGAAAGACTTAAAAGAGATTCTAATAAAGAAATTTTCGATAAACTTCGAATCAGTTTTGATGGACTGGAAGAAAGGGAGAAGAATATATTTTTAGATATAGCATGCTTCTTCAATGGGGAGAATAAAGATTTTGTAATCAAAGTATTGGATGGTTGTGAGTTTTTTCCTGATATTGGAATTGATGTTCCCGTTAAAAAATCTCTCGTAAAAGTCGATAAACACAACAAAAATTTGAAGATGCATGACTTGTTACAAGAGATGGGAAGAACAATTGTTAGAGAAAATGTATTGATGAACCCGGAAAGCGTTGCATTGTGGGAGGAAAGAGACGTCCATCATGTCCTAACAAAAACACTGTAAGTCATTCAACAATAGTTACATACTTTTTTTCTATCCTACATTATTCACCATTTATTTTATTTTCTTATTATCTGTCGTTGATCTTTTTAGGCTACAAAATTGGTTGAAGGCATAATCATTGATATTAAAAGGTAAGAAGACACACATAAACTTATATCTATGTGTACTGTAAATAATTATTATTTTAAATATGATAAAAAACTATAACAAAACTTTTGACATTCAATATTTCAATGTTTAATTATGAAATTTATCTAGCAACATATTTACTTTTCAAAAGAGAAATGTATGTATTTTTGAAATATTAATGGTATATTTTTGTGAAAATTAATGCTATATATTTAATGTACTAAAAGTGTATATCAACAAATTAAATTATAACATGTCATCAAAATTTTTTAATGAAAATGGTTTTTTAATTATGTGTCATTGTTTGGTTCATTAACTTGTAAATTATGCATTGTTTATGGACCAAATATAAATCAACATATTAATTCAATTTTTAGGATTAGGTAATTTAACATTGGATGTGATTGTTAGATATAAGTATCTCTTTAATATGGGTATATTCAAAAAAATTTAAAATTATTTTTTCACGTATTTAAAAGGTTCTTAAAGGATCATATCTTAATACCCATATACGAATGTGCATTAGATATAAGTATTGGATACGAGTACTTAAAAACAATATCGATGCAACATTTCTTTTAGATATTGAATGCTTTTGTATATTTTGAAGCTCATTTTGTTTTGCTCATGGACATTAGGGAATCGAACAAGATGCTCAATTTGAGTGTGGATAGCTTGAAGATGAAAAACTGAGATTGCTCAAAGTGCTTTGCCTTTCAAATTGTGATGATCTTAAATATCTTTCTAATGAATTACGATTTTAGATTGGACAGATACCCTTTAAGATACTTGCCTTCAAGCTTTCAACCGAACAACCTTATTGCGCTTCTTTTACCATATAGTCACATTCAACAACTATGGAAGGAAATAGAGTAAGAATTTACTCATCTTATCCTTGTGTTTTAGCTTATTTTAATATAAATTATTAAAATTTGATTAAGGTAAAACAAAAAAAAAAAAAAAGCAAAAATGAGCATTATTATGTTTTCTCATTTATTTCTAATTTATTATGGTCTTCAACAGCCCTTGTTTAACATGAAAATAATGAACCTCAGAGGGTCTCAAAACCTGATCAAGACACCAGACTTCACAACAGCATCAAATCTTGAAGTTTTGATTTTGGAAGGTTGTACCAAATTAGTGGATGTTCATCCATCAATCCGGATGCTTAAGAGCCTTAAACTTTTGAATTTAAGAGATTGCAAAAGTCTTACGACTCTTCCAACCAAAATCGGAATGGAATCTCTAGAAACATTAATTCTTTCGGGTTGCTCAAGTCTTGTAAGGTTTCCGGAGATTGATGGGAAAATGGAACGTTTAAAAACTCTAAATCTTTCCGGTTGTTATAGAGTGGAAAATTTATCGGAGAATTTGCAGCAAGCAAAGTTTTTGGAAGAGCTCGACTTGAGTGAAACAGCCATAACAGAACCACCATCCTTCATTTTTCAATTTAAAAATCCTAAAGTTCTGTCTTTCAATGGGCGCAAGGGACCATCATATAAGTTACTACCAAATTTGCCTTCTCTTTTCAAGGTAATCCAAGGAAGAAGGACGAATCCCATGGCTCGGATGTTGCCTTTGTTGTCATGTTTGAGTTCTTTAAGAGAGCTAAAACTAAAGGACTGCAATCTTTGTGAAGGAGATATTCCACGTGATCTTTCTAGTCTATCCTGTTTGGAAGAACTTGATCTTAGTGGTAACAATTTCATCAGCATACCTGCATCTCTTACTCGACTCTCCAAGCTTGAAGAGCTTAGATTGTCAAATTGCAACATGTGCACTCTTGGTGAAGCAGATATTCATGGTCTATCCTCTTTGAAACGACTTTTTCTTGACGGTAACAATTTCATCACCGTTCCTTCGGCTCTGACTCAACTTTCCAAGCTTAAATTGCTTGCATTATCAAATTGCATGAAGCTTAACTCGTTGCCTGAGCTACCAACAAGTATAGAAGATGGGTGGCTAGATAGTTGTTCTTCACTTGAAGTAGTTGCAAGTCCATCAAAAGTATGCAATTTAGTGTGTTGTGGTGACATTAGTGCCATTAACTGCTTCAAATTGGCTGAGAAAATCAATGCATTAACACTGCTGAAAGAACATATTAAGGTCGATTAATCTATTTTTTCTCCCTTACAAAATCTCATACTTGAGAATATATGGTTTTAGTTACCAAACGACTTGTGTTTTATTTTGCAGGCATTTCCAAAATCAAGAAAATTTTTTGATGATGGCTTCTTTGATATTATGATGCCCGGAAGTGAAATCCCAGAATGGTTTAGCCAACAAAAAAGTGACTCTTCAATTAAGATACCACTTCGGAAAGATAGTGAATGGATTGGAGTTGCTTGTTGCTGCATTTTTGTCAATAATGATGCTTCAAGGAATAAGGAGTCTATCAGCTGTAATGGATCTAGAGTTTTTCGAGGTAGAAATTGTAGACCAATTGATTGGAGAAACCGGTGGGTAGGTCGATACTTTCGCAAGCCCATAATGAAAGATCACCTTTTTCTTCGTTATTTTCCGCGTGATAAATATGGTGACTGTGAAACCAATAATTTATGGACGACAGATTGCTTAGATCAAATATGCGATGAGCCTGAGTTGTCTTTCAGTACCTTTTTTGGACCAAATTACCGTTGTGTTAAGGTGAAGAAGTGTGGTGTTAGAATAGTGTATGAGAAAGATTTGGAAGAAATGAAAGAGTTGCAGTGCGATACCACTCAATCTTCTCCAAATTTTGAGCACATCCACCAACACTCTGCTCACAACCATGGATCAGTAGGTAGCACTTCTCACATAAAACGGAAACGTAATATCTATGAAGAAATGGAGGAAGAAGAGCCGCAACCAAAACTGATGCAAAATTTTTCAATTTTGTAATGGACCAATCAAGAAAGAAGCATTAACTGAGGTAAACTACTTAACCAACTTTGTCCTATTAATTTTGTTTACACATCTTGTATTTCATTTAAACAATTCTTCTAGACTTGTTTTACATATGAGATATGATCCTTCCATTATATGCCAAAACATTTTAAAAATTTTATTCATATTCATATTCAACGTCTACATATCTCAAATGTTGATAACATTGTTTTTATACCATTTAAAATTTTAGTCACTTAATTCATTCCTTTTACATAATCGAAATGTGTATATTTTGATTGGTTTCATCTTTTTTTTTATTAAAATTTTATTTTCATTATATATATATATTCACTTACATTTATATTTTATTTATAGGTTGAAGATGAGGTAAATTAAAACAAAATTGTGAGACAAAAATAAAGACGAAGCAAGTAATGATAAAATGAAAACCCTTTAATAAGGATCAATCATAATTTCAACTGAGTTAAAAATTATTTTATTTTATTGGAGACCAACATATATTTAATCAGTCAAAACTGTTTTTATGTATTACTGAGCTTAGTGGAAGAAAATGATGGAAAATGAAATACAGATGCGATCCTAAGCAACAAATACAGCTTTGCATGAGAACCTAATCCCATCACCAGACTATTTTAAGTGCTTGGAACTTGAAAATGAGAGCTCTTGTTTATCCTGCTCTATCTCCTGCGACTAATGTAAAGAGTTACAACAATGCATACACAAACAAAACGAATATGGCGGCCTTCAGCTTCATCAATACACTAAATACGCCTAGGTGATCAAGATGGAGGCTATACTTAAGATGTTGCTCATTGAAGCTGATTAACTGAAAGGGAAGGAAAAAAACAAAAGAAGTGCAAGAATTGTCAGCTCTTTGAGTCAATTTAATGAAGGAAAAGATCAGGCAAGAAAATGATCCATTACCAGCAGTGGATTGTTAGCTTGAAGATATTGGTTGTCCACCAGAACCTCTTTTCCATCGGACCTGTCAAAATGTGACAAACAAAATTTATCATCGACAACATGAACTTCAAGAAAGTGCAGCATAAATTTGAGGACTCTCAGAGACTCCAACAAAAGAATCACATCTAAGATCAGCAAGCTAAAATTTTAGTTATCTAGCAGTTCATGTCCTAAATTACTTGCTATGTAAGGGGCCATAAGTGATAGCATCATCAATTTCTGGGAAATAAAATCCTAGGAATGAAACAAAAACTGTTATTTGAAGGTAGAAAGAATATTCCGAAAGCCAAAAAGAAATGTCTATATCAGGTCATACATACTCAATCAGCACATAGTGCTTATGAAGTGTAGGACATTCTCCCAAATCGAGAACTAAAGAAAACATGATGATTTCTAAGAAACTACATCCAAAAACATGTGCAAACATGATAGTTACAACATAAAAGAGTACATAAAATGCCCCAACAACCACCGAAACTCTAAAGAGCGACATGAAAGTACATTAAGTGCTCATACATCGCAACATGATAAGTTGATAACTTTGACATTTCGTGTATCAACTCTTTGATTCCTGAAATTAGGCAGATTAATACTTTTATCCTTAATCCCTTACTCTTTTATTTTATTTATTCATCTATATATCTTTGATTAGTTTGATTTTCGTGGAAAAGAATTATTGAATTTGGAATCCAGGTCGCTGGTTCTGGAAGTAATTGAGCTTGTGCAAATCCCAAATGTTTAAGATATTTGAGAAATTTGAGTGTCTTTTGTCTACTCTCACCTTCTTGGAGTCTTCCAGGAACAACATCTATAACCCTGAATTTCCACACCTACTCCCTTTCATTTCGAAAACTAATGTTTTAATTATTGTCTTTCATTGTCAAGTACATAAAATACAAACCGTCCAACATTTTAACTCTCACCTTCATGGAAAGAACATATCACCCGGCCCTCTTCTATTTTCATATGTTTTTCCTCATATATTCATTCTTTTCTGATTTTGAGCACCAGATTGAAATATCCTTCGCCTTTCATACATCCTCATGTTATCGTTACCTTCAACTTCTTCCTCCATTTCTAGAAAAAAAATGATGTTTTCTTGAGTTAAATCGGATTTGTAGTCGAATTGGATAGGTTATTAGTTTGGTGGTCCAATGATTTAAAATTATTAAAATTTAAAAAAGTTAAAATAGAGTTTCGATTCATTTAGTTTTTAACAGGTTGAATCAGTTCGTATCAATTTTCAATCTAATCAATTCAAAATCACTCATCGAACTAATTCTTTGTCGGCTCTTGATCTAATCGATCGTTCAATCCGATTCAAGCAAGACTGAATCAATAGATAAAAGATGAGAATAATTCTTAACAACAACCTGCAAACTATGAGATTAATTATATCTCAAATTGATCCAACATAAAACAGATAACATACTTACTTTGTCGGCCCCTAATTTCCACCCCTATGCTCATATACTTGCTTTTCTAGTTTCTTTGTGGGTATTGGACGATATATTTTCTGATTTTTAACACCACATTGAGATATTCTTCTCCTTTCATACATACTCATGTTGTCCTTACCTTCAACTTCTTCCTCCATTTCTAAAAAGAAATATGATGTTTTCTTGAGTTTTAGAGGTGAAGATACTCGCAACAACTTCACAGATCATGTTTATGATGCTACAACTAATAGAAAAGTCAACAATATTAATTATATGTCTAACTAATAACATTATAAAAATATATGATTAAATTAGGTTAGAAATTAAATCTTAAATTTAGGCATAATTAAAAAAAACTAAAATTGAAATTCTAACATTTTCTTATAATGTAAAAGAAACAATATCCTATACATTAAATTAATAAATTGTATTCATACATAAAATTTTATGATACTGAGTAGATATAAGTTATTTTAGTCTGCACCTAATGAACATTTTAGATGCTTCAAATAGAACTTAATCATATAAAAGGCAAAATGTGAGGGACCGAATTTAAAATAACGCATTGTCCTCCCTGGACAGATGTCTCCAAATACTCCTTTAATATATAGTTATATAGACATTTATATAATTATGTAAATGAAAGTAAAACACAAACCGTCCAACACTTTACTTATTACTTAGAATTATTGTAGGCTCCATTTTGTCAACACCCACCTTCTTGGATTCTTCCTGGAAAGAACATGCATCACCCAATGTCCACACCTACTCGTATTCATTACGAAAATGAAAAGGTTATAGAGAAATTGCTTAGAAACGTCCTTTATTCTTCCCTGGAATTTTCATCTGTTTTTCTCAATCTTCACTCTCATATACTTACTGTTTCTAGTTTCTTTCTGGCGTATTGAGCGATCAATTTTCTGATTTTGAACACTACATCCACATATATATTTTTCTTCTCAAACATCGTCATGTTGTCATTACCTTCAACTTCCTCATACATTTCTAGAAAGAAATATGATGTTTTCTTGAGTTTTAGAGGTGAAGATACTCGCAAAAACTTCACCGATCATCTCTATGCTGCTCTAAAGAGGTGGGATCGTCACTTTCAGGGATGATCCCAAGCTGGAGGCCAGTGAAGAGATCGCGCCAGAACTCTTTAAAGCAATTCAGCAATCATGGTGCTCGGTAATTGTTTTTCAGAAACTTATGCCTTTTCAAGTTGGTGCTTGGAGGAGCTTGCTGAGATTGTTCAACAACATAACAACGACGGCCATAAAGTGTTTCCAATTTTTACGATGTTGATCCATCTGATTTAAGAAAACAAAAGGGAAAGTGGAAGAAGCCTTTGCCAGACATGAGAGAGATACAAAGAAGAAAGTGAGAAGATCCAAAGGTGGCGAAATGCTTTAATTCAAGTGGCTGCAATCAAGGGATGGCATTTAAATAACAGGTAATTCTTTCTTTTCTTCTCTATTTTCTAGTTTTTTGGATATATATATATATATATATGTATGTGTAACTATTTTTTTTTCCTAATCCTATGTGTTTAATTGAAAAGTGTCATATTTAGCAAATTTTGTCTTCTGGCTCCGCAACAGATCTTGCTTTCTTATTCTTGGTTCTTGTTTGCTTCCAAACTATATTATGTTTCATGATTCATTGAAAAGAAAAGTGCATTCGAAACATATCAACAAAATTTTACTCAAAACATTAAAATTTCTTTTTTTTAGGCATGAATCAGAAATTATTAGAGACATTGTTAAGAAGATATCAGCAAAACTATGTCAGACATATCCAGTTACTCATAGCGACTTGGTTGGTATTAGTGAACGCTTGGAGGATTTGTATTTGAAAATAAACATTGGGGAAGATGATGTCCGCGTTATAGGAATTTGCGGAATGGGTGGCATCGGTAAAACGACACTCGCAAGAGTTGCTTACACTCAAATGTCACCTCATTTTGAAGGTAAAAGCTTTATTGCCGATATTCGAGAAGTTTCAGACAAATGCGGCCTAGTTTCTTTACAGAAACAACTTCTTTCACAGATCTTTCATGGTGAATGCTTCAACTTTTTCAATGTTCATGAAGGAAATAAAATAATTAGCCATAGGTTGTCTCACAAAAAGGTTCTTGTTGTTCTTGATAATGTTGATAACATACAACACCTAAAATGCTTGATTGGAAGGCATGATTGATTCGGATTAGGTAGCAGAATCATTGTAACAACAAGAGACGAACATTTGCTTCGATGTTGCCAAGTTAATGATGTGTATATGCCCACAACACTTAATCCCAAAGAGGCGCTTCAACTTTTCAGTCTGAAAGCTTTTCATAGTGATACAGTGCATAAAGATGATTTCATTGAACTTTCTAAACATGTTGTAAATTATGCTGGTGGACTCCCTTTAGCTCTTGAAGTTTTGGTTCCTTTTTGTGCGGTAGAGATGCGACTCAATGGAGAAGTGCGATTGAAAGACTTAAAAGAGATTCTAATAAAGAAATTCTCGATAAACTTGAATCAGTTTTGATGGACTGGAAGAAAGGAGAAGAATATATTTTAGATATAGCATGCTTCTTCAACGGGAGAAGAAAGATTTTGTAATGAAAGTATTAGATGGTTGTGAGTTTTTTCCCGATATTGGAATTGATGTTTTCATTAAGAAATCTTTAATAAAAGTCAATGATGTCAACCAATATTTGTGGATGCATAGTTTGTTGCAAGAAATGGGAAGAAAAATTGTTAGAGAAAATGTGTTGATGAACACGGAAAACGTTAGTTGTGGGAGGGAAGTGACGTCCATCATGTCCTAACAAAAAACACTGTAAGTCATTCAACAAAAGTCACATACTATTTCTTTTCTATCCTACATTATTCACCATTTATTTTATTTTCTTATTGTCTGTTCTTAATCTTTTTTAGGCTACAGAAATGATTGAAGCCATAATCATCGATAATAAAAAGTAAGAAGACACACATAAACTTATATCTATGTGTACTTGTAAATAATTATTATTTTAAATATGATAAAAAACTATAGCAAAACTTTTGACATTTAATATTTCAATGTTCAATTATGAAATTTATCAACTAACATATTTACTTTTTCAAAAGAATCAAAAGAGAAATGTATGTATTTTTGAAATATTAATGGTATATATATATTTTTGTGAATATTAATGGTATATATTTAATGTACTAAAAGTGTATATCAATAATTAGATTATAACATGTCATCAAAATTTTTAATGAAAATGGTTTCATTTTTAATTATGTGTCATTGTTTGGTTCATTAACTTGTAAATTATGCATTGTTTGCGACCAAATATAAATCAACATATTAATTCAATTTTTAGGATTAGGTAATTTAACATCGGATGTGATTGTTAGATATAAATATCTCTTTAATATGGGTATATTCAAAAAATTTAAAAATTAGTTTTTTCACGTATTTAAAGGTTCTTAAAGAATCATATCTTAATACTCATATACGAATGTGCATTAGATATAAGTACCGGATACGAGTACTTAAAAAACAATATCAATGCAACATTTCTTTTAGATATTGAATGTTTTTGTATATTTTGAAGCTCATTTTTGTTTTGCTCATGGATATTAGGGAATCGAACAAGATGATCAATTTAAGTGTGGATACCTTCTTGAAGATGAAAAAATTGAGATTGCTCAAAGTGCTTTGCCTTTTAAATTGTGATGATCTCAAGTATCTTTCTAATGAACTACGACTTTTAGATTGGACAGGATACCCTTTAAGATACTTGCCTTCAAGCTTTCAACCGGATAACCTTGTCGCACTTCTTTTACCATATAGTCACGTTCAACAACTATGGAAGGGAAATATAGTAAGAATTAACTCATCTTATCCTTGTGTTTTAGCTTATTTTAATATAAATTATTAAACTTTGATTAAGGTAAAACAAAAAAACAAAAATGAGCATTATTATGTTTTCTCATTTGTTTCTAATTTATTATGGTCTTCAACAGCCCTTGTTTAACTTGAAAATAATGAACCTCAGAGGGTCTCAAAACCTGATCAAGACACCAGACTTCACAACCGCATCAAATCTTGAAGTTTTGATTTTGGAAGGTTGTACCAAATTAGTGGATGTTCATCCATCAATCCGGGTGCTTAAGAGCCTTAAACTTTTGAATTTAAGAGATTGCAAAAGTCTTAGGACTCTTCCAACCAAAATTGGAATGGAATCTCTTGAAACATTAATTCTTTCGGGTTGCTCAAGCCTTGTAAGGTTTCCAGAGATTGATAGAAAAATGGAACGTCTAAAAACTCTAGATCTTTCTGGTTGTTATAGAGTTGAAAATTTATCAGAGAATTTGCAGCAAGCAAAGTTACGACCAAATTTGTCTTCTCTTTTCAAGGTAATCGTAGGAAGAAGGAAGAATCCCATGCCTCGTATGTTGCCTTCGCTGTTAGGTTTGAGTTCATTAAGAGAGCTAAAACTAAGGGACTGCAATCTTTGTGAAGGAGATATTCCACGAGATATTTCTGGTCTATCCTCTTTGAGACGTCTTGATCTTAGTGGTAATAATTTCATCAGCATACCTGCATCTCTTACTCGACTCTCGAAGCTTTCGTCTCTTGATTTGTCAAATTGCAACATGGGCACTCTTGGTGAAGCAGAAATTCACGGTCTATCCTCTTTGAAATGTCTTCGTCTTTGTGGTAACAATTTCATCACCATTCGTTTGGCTCTTACTCAACTTTCCAGGCTTGAATCACTTGTATTATCAAATTGCATGAAGCTTAAATTGTTGTCTGAGCTACCGATTAGTTTAGCATGTGTGATTATAGATGGTTGTTCTTCACTTGAAGTAGTTACAAGTCTATCAAAAATATGCAATTCAGTTATAGCCATTAACTGCTTCAAACTGGCTGCGAATATCAATGCAATAACACTGCTGAAAAAATATCTTAAGGTCGATTAATCTCTTATCTCTTATTTCTCCCTTACAAAATCCCATACTTGAGAATTTACAGTTTTAGTTACCAAACGACTTGTGTTTTGTTTTGCAGGCGTTTGGAAATTCTAGAAAAATGTTTCAAGTAATTATCCCAGGAAGTGAAATCCCAGATTGGTTTAGCGAACAAAAAAGTGAGTCGAGTCTTCAATTAAGGTACCCCTACCTATCAACCTTCGAAAAGATAGTCAATGGGTTGGAGTTGCTTGTTGCTGCATTTTCGTTAATACTCATGTTTCAACGGATGTCCAACATATCGTGTTCGGAGAATCTATTTTTCGAGGTAGAATTCGTCAACAGATTAAATGGAGAGGCAAGTTGGCGGGTAAAGGATATAACCAGCCCATAATGAAAGATCACCTTTTTCTTTGTTATTGGTCGCGTGATGTATTAGATGTATTTGCCTATAAATATGGTTACAGTGAAACCAATAATTTATGGACAACAGATTGCTCAGATGAGGAATGCAATATGTTTGAGGTGGCGTTCACAGCTCCAGCTGGATACAAAGCTAAGGTGAAGAAGTGTGGTGTTAGATTAGTGTATGAAAAAGATTTGAAAGAAATAAAAGAGTTGCAGTGCCATACCACTCAATCTTCTCCAAATTTTGAACACATGCACCAATACTCTCCTCACAATGATGGAACAGTAGGTAGCATTCCTCACATAAAACGAAAACGTAACATCTACGAGGAAGTGGAGGAAGAAGTGCCACAACCAAAACGGATGCAAAATTTTTTCAATTTTATAATGGACCAATCCGGGAAGAAGCACTAACTGTGGTAAACTACTCAACCAATCTTGTCCTATTAGTTGGTTATTTATTTATTTATTTACATATCTACGTTGTTTACATCTTTTGTTTCATTCATTCTAGATTTATTTGCGTATGAGATATAATCCTTCTTATATTCTATACATTTCTTATATGAATGTTGAAATGTGTATTCTTTTACATAATTGAAATGTGTACATTTTGATTGGTATTTTTTCTTAAAATTTTATTTTCATTATATATGTTAGACATCCATGGGCGGGCGTGCCTGCCCGGCCCGAAATATGGGAGGGTTTGGGTAAAAATATAGGCCCGAAATATGGGCTTGGGCAAAATTTTAGGCCCGTTTAAAAAATGGGCCGGGCCTCAGGCAAGTTTTTTTGGCCGAACTTGGCTTTACCAAAAATATTAAATATATTTTTTATTTTTAAAATATAATAGTTTTTATTTTAAGTTTATTTACTTTCATTTCCTTGACTAGTGTTACAAAATAATAATAATAAAACATCAAGTTTGTTTTACTAATCAAATGTTAGATTTTGTTACAACAATTAATACAATTAATACAATTAATAATTTGATAAATTTACTAATCAAATGTTAGATTTTATTACAACAATTAATACAATTAACAATTAATAATTTGATAATTTTACTAACAATTAAATTTAATAACAATTAGTTTTAATTTTATTAAAAATAATTTTAATTTTAATTTTAATTAAAACGGACGGGCGGGCTCGGGCCTCATATTTTTCTTCTGGCGGGCCTGGGCAAAATCTCAAGCCCATATTTCGGGCCGGGCCTAATAAATGGGCTGAAATTTTGTGGGCCGGCCCAACCCGCCCGGCCAGGCCCATGGACAGGTCAAATATATGTACACTTACATTTATATTTTATTTGTAACTTGAGACAGAAATGTGGAGAAATGGATAGCTTTGGTAACAAAGCAGATAATAATAACATGAAAATATTTTAATGAGGATTAGATCATAATTTCAGTTGATTTAAAAATCATTTCATTTTATTTGTGATCAACTTATATGTTCAATTTACTCAATCAAAATTGTTTTATATATTTGGAAGATAAAATATAAGTCCTTACTAATATTTAAATAGGTTTAATTCCTTCTAATAAATATACCATTAAAATTTTAATCTAAAATGAAAATAAAAGATAGGAGAACATACATGTACATTTATACACGAGTATTATCGATCTTTTTTGTTTAAAATGTCCAATAAAAACAATGTCAAAAACCTTTAATGCTTCATATTTCAATGTTTACATTTATGAAATTAATCTACCAATGCATTACTTCTTCAAAAATGGTATGAATGTCCTTTATATTTTCGATAACAAAATAAATTATTACAAATGTCTATTCAAATCTAAAGAATTTCATCAATTAAATGAAGACCTCATTGTTATCTAAAGTCAACTTAGCAATATAATTAACTTCTAGATTCCTTTCATGTGAAATATATTTAAATTTTCAGTGACTAATATTGTCTATCAAGTCTTGCTGAATATGTTGGACAAGTGCGGAGGAAGATGTCTTTGAGAAGGATTCTTGAATAGCTTGAATAGCTTCTTGACTCTACTTATCCAAACCCTAAACATATTCAATACAGCATCACCTTTACCAAATAATTTTTTCTGATCGTCTTAAAAGGAGAGCAAAATAACTTGTGTCCGCGACAAAACTGACTAGAACCCTCAATCTCTATTGTATTTCCTTTTCTTGTGTGTGTAATAATGTCGTGTTTGATCATGCTTGTGTTGCTGCTTTTCCTCCTGGTTGTTGCATCTTCAGATATCAACCAGGGCCAGTTTAGTTTCAATGGTTACTTGAATGTCGAGGGAGTTGCAGGCGTAGATTCAAGTGGGCTGTTTACACTTACAAAATACCACAAGCCGAATAAGTGGTCAAATCTTCTACAAGAATCCGATCCAGTTCAAGAACTCCACAAATGCAACTGTTTCCCCCTTCCCCACTACATTCATTTTTGCAATTGTACCTGGATACACCGACCTTGGTGGCCATGGATTGGCCTTCGTTGTCTCCCCTAACGATGAAATTTCTGGAGCTCTTCCCACCCACTATCTCGGTCTTTTCAATCAATCAAACAACGGTAACAGATCAAATCATATTGTGGCGGTCGAGCTGGACATAATTATGAGCAGCGAATTCGATGACATAAACGACAACCATGTTGGCATCGATATCAATGGCCTAAACTCAATGGTATCTTCTCCTGCAAGGTATTTCACTGATGAGGGAAAGTTCATAAATGTCAGCCTTATAAGAGAGGATCCACTGCAAATTTGGGTTGAATACAGTGGGACTAAAAACGACTCCACTTTTATCCTTGAATCGGGATTTGTCTCCATATTTATGACTCTATGTATGTAGGTTTCTCATCTTCCACAGGTTCTGTTTTATCATCACACTACATATTGGCATGGAGTTTCAAGATGAATGGCTCAGCTGAGGAGCTAGACTTGTCTCACCTTCCAAAAGTTCCACGATTTGTTAATGATAATAATCGAGGAATCAAGCAATTGAAGAAGATTTTGGCTATCGCCATTTTTTTCACAGGTCTCACTTTAGTCCTCGTATTGGTTTTCAGGTTTGTGTTGATCTCAAGGAAGAAGAGATTCATGGAGATTCTGGAGGATTAGGAGGTTCAGTACGGGCCTCATAGATTCTCATATAAAGATCTATTCAAAGCAACAAAGGGGTTTAAAGAAAAGGAAGTTCTAGGGAGAGGTGGATTTGGTAAGGTGCATAAGGGTGTTTTACCATCTTCCAACATACAAATTACCGTCAAAAGGATCTCTCATAATTCAAGGCAAGGTATGAGAGAATTCGTGGCTGAGATTGCAACCATCGGTCGCCTCAGACATCCGAATTTGGTTAGACTTCTCGGTTATTGCAGGCGCAAGCACGAGTTGCTTTTGGTTTATGACTGCATGCCTAATGGAAGTCTTGACAATTTTCTTTACCACCAACCTAATAGGAGCCTTAAGTGGACAAAGGTTTAATATCATCAAGGACGTAGCGTCCGCGTTGTTCTATCTGCACCAACAGTGGGTGCAAGTCATCATTCACAGAGATATCAAGCCTGCCAATATGCTGACAGTTACATGAACGCCCGACTAGGAGATTTCGGGCTGGCAAAAACTATGCGACCTTGGAAATGATCCTCAAACCTCGCATGTAATAGGTGATGGATCCGTTCTTGACATTTATAGAAACTAGGCGAAACAATAAATTGAACCTTTTAAAAATTATAAAATGTAATATAATAAAATAAAATCATATACTAGTAATTTCATTAAATAATATCTTTTATGACATTAAGCAAATAAAATATTTTTCCAACAAAATTAAAAAATTCTTCAATCTACTCCTATGTTATCAACTACAAGAACACAAAAATCATAAATAAAAAATGGGCTCTCTGAGCATTCGAGATACAAAATTATTAATGATAACACCAACACCAATGTTTTCCAAAAAAATCATTCTCGATTGATAAAATTGCCAGACCATTCAACCGTTCTTGTGACATTGACGACCACAAGATTCATTTCTCTTATAGACCCCTTTTCAACTAAAATGTCTCTTGTTTTGTTATCAAGACTAGCTCAATTTCTAGGATCATAAATATCCAAAAAAGAAATTATTTGTTCTTCAACAATGCTAATATTAGGAGGAATTATTTGTTCTTCATTAAGAATAAGATTTTCAATACCGGATACATTTAACACATCATTAGGTTCATTTGGGTCATTAATTTCATCATTCTCATTGATATCATTATGCAAACTTTCATTTAATTGATCCTATTTTTCATTAAAATTACTTTAAAAATTATCAATAGCATATTGTTGTGATTATTTTAACTCTTTAGCATGTTTTCTTTTACTTTTTTCACTTTCAGATAAATAATTTTTAGGCAACATTATATATAAAAGATAAATTAGATACTCAAGTAACACAAGAAAATAAAACAATAGTACTTGATAGAAGAATTTCAAGTTGAATATTTACTTTTACATTTGTTAATTTCAAAAGTCAAATTGAGCCACTAAAATTCTATAAATATAATTATAAAAATCAATTACAAATAAACACTGTAATTAACAATATCCAATTATTTGTGAGGAAAATACAACTTAAAAATTAAATGAGTAGCAAAAACAATTAAAATTTCAATTGTATAAAGGCATAAAGAAAAGGTATGTAGTAGTATGTTGTACTATGATTAATCAAAGAATGAATTAGGGGAGAAACTAAATATAATGATGAATTAATGACTTTATTAGTTAAAATCCAAAAATGTCATCAAATTAAGAATGAAAAGGTTACAAGAAAGAAGAGAAAGGAGGTAAAATTATACCTACAACAATGGTAGATTCGACAAACCGCGGATGAGAGGTTCTAAATCTTTCAAATATAAAATAAAATTAATAACTTTAATTTATTAATGCTAATGACGGATGAATGATATATTACTCAAATCAAATTTGGTCCTATTTAATTTGTAGAAAATTTCTCCCACTGCCATGGTTATGAGAAAATAAATAAGGTTGAATGCTAGTAACGATTGATTTTTTGAGAAAAATTAAAATTATTTTTAACTTTAAAGATAGGAGTTGAAATTTGAGAATTAGAAGAGGTTTGGAGAAGCAAATGAGTTGATGATGAAATAAGGTTGATTGGTGGGGCTATATTTTGTTGACAGGTAGGAATCAGACCATAACGAAAGATCACCTTTTTCTTCGTTATTGGTCGCGTGATAAATTATTTCCATTTTCATTGGAGGATAAATATGGTGACTGTGAGCTTGAGGTGTCTTTCTTACATCCATGTAAACCCAATGCTAAGGTGAAGTGTGGTGTCAGAATAATGTATGAGAAAGATTTGGAAGAAATAAAAGAGTTGCAGTGCCATACCACTCTATCTTCTCTAAATTTCGAACACATCCACCAACACTCTGCTCACAACCATAGATCAGTAGGTAGCACTTCCCACATCAAACAGAAAATGTAACATCTACGAGGAAGCAGAGGAAGAAGGGCCGCAACCAAAATGGATGCAAAAATATTTCAATTTTATGATGGACCAATCGGGAAGAAGCATTGATTGTGGTAAAGTACTTAACCAACCATGTACTATTACTTCTATTTCATTTGAAATAATCATTTTAAATTTATTTAAGTATAAGATATGATCTTTTTAATATATATTAAAAAAATATAAAATTTTTAGCCGTACAATAGTATTGAATATGTACATATCTCAAATGTTGATAATATAATTTTTATACCATTTAAAATTTGTCACTTAATTTACAATTTTTACTATTTAAAATTTTAGTCGTTCAATTCATTCCTTTTACATGATTGAAATGTGTACATTTTAACTAGTTTTATTTATTTATTAAAATTTTGTCTTCATTATATATATTCACTTACATTTATATTTTATTTGTAGGTTGAAGTAAATATAATCAATTTGAGATAGAGATGTGAAGAAAATGGATCGTTTCATGACAATGCATGTAATAATAAAGTTAAAAATCCTTTAATGAGAATAAGATCATAATTTATGCTGAGTTAAAAACTATTTCATTTTGTTTTGAGACTAATTTATGTGTTCAATTTAATCAATCAAAATTATTTTTATATATTTGGAATATTAAATATAAGTCATTTACAATACTCAAATAGGTTTAATTTCTTATAATAAAAGTATCATTTAAATTTCATGGCTTGAAGTACAAATAATATTATTCTAACTCTTTCTTTTATAAAGTATATTTTATGTTTAGACATTTATTTTAACACTTATTCAAATATGAATATAAAGAGTATGCTCCTTTAATTAATTGGAAGATCTTTTTCGTGTGAGACACGTCACATTCATATCTAATATTTTAAAAAATTTAAAAGATTCATTTTTGTTCATTCTAATATTAGGGTTTAGAGATATGATTTTGGTTGACATGAGCAAGATTTTCAACGGTTGTGTTTTTATGATATCAAGAAAAATTTCTCAATTTGAGATAAGTTAATATATGAGCGATATAGATTAATCTTTTTCGTGATATCAACAATAAATTTTAATATTATTTTAATACTATAAAAATATTGAAGGGTCCTACTTATATTTTTAGGAGAGTTATAATATATACAAAGGAGGAAATTACAAAAATTTTAAGCCTTAGGGGGCCTACTTATATTTTTGGGAGGGTCATATTATATTTACAAAGGACAAAATTACAAAAAAATTAAATTTTGAAGGGCTATGGCCCATGGGCCTCTACATGGCTCCGTCGTTGCATCAATGCAAAATCGAGAAAGAAATGAATAAGACGATCTTCTAACTCCCTACCCCAAGCCCTAATATAAGCAAGGGGGAAGTCAGGAAATTTTTGAGAGGGATCGAAATTAAATTGTATTTTTTATGATAGTAAAATTGCAATTTTACCATTTTAATAGTTATATATTTATAATTTTAAAGGATTAAAACAAATTTTTATCATTTTTAGGGGAGCCAAAGTATAATTTTATCATTACAAATTTAAAATTTTAAGGGCCCTAAAAGGAAAATTTCCATTTTAGTCCTCATCCATTCTGTAAGTTGATCTTATTTAACCATCAAATTTTATAAAAAATTTATTTTAGTCATTTATTTAATTTTTTATCTTTTAGCTTTTTAACTTGTGTTTTCTATCAAATCACCCTAAAATTTGATGAATAAGTTAAATTTTTAACTTTCTTGATATAGCATACATGTATATTGCCACATGGATGACATATCATCATTTAATTTATTTTTAAAATTTCAAAAATAAAAATATATTTTTAAAATTAAAATATTAAAAATTTAAAAATATTTTTAAAATTTAAAATATTAATTAAATACTAACATGTTATCTGTATGGTAAGTAAAGTGAATAAACATTAATTTTTTATCTATTTTAATGAGACCGAAAATTCATTTTTTCTTTTTTAAAATTACATGACCGAAAATTCATTATGACTTATTTATATTCAGCGGAAGAAAATTAATTTGGGTTTGTGATAAGAAAATAATTGGTGAAGCCGTGAAGGTGACATCATTCATTACACAACTCCTTTTTCCTTCAATGGGAACGTTTTGTTGCGGCCATAATTCATTGTCGGTGGTAGAGGTGTTGATGGTGGAGTGGTCATTCGAAACCATTGCCTAATTGTGACTAATTAGGTAAGGAATTCACTCAAAGTAATTATTCTAGGGTCCATTTTATCAACACCCACCTTCTTGGATTCACATGCATCACTCATTTATGACCCCCCAATTACCACAACTACTCGCGTTCATTTGGAAAATGAAAAGGTTATAGAAAAATTGCTTAGAAACCACCTTCATTCTTCCCTGGAAATTTGATCTGTTTCTACTTTCTTTCAGCCGTATTGAGCGATCAGTTTTCTGATTTTCAACACTACATCCACATATATTTTTTCTCGCACATTGTCATGTCGTCATTACCTTCAACTTCTTCGTCCAATTCAAGAAAGAAATATGATGTTTTCTTGAGTTTTAGAGGTGAAGATACCCGCAACAACTTTACCGATCATCTCTATGATGCTTTAAGTAGGTGGGATCGTCACTTTCAGGGATGATCCAAAGCTGGAGGCCGGCGAAGAGATCTCGCCAGAACTCTTTACAGCAATTCAGCAGTCATGGTGTTCGGTAATCGTTTTTTCACAAACTTATGCCTTTTCAAGTTGGTGCTTGGAGGAGCTTGCTGAGATTGTTAAACAACATAACAACGACGGCCATAAAGTGTTTCCAATTTTTTACGATGTTGATCCATCTGATTTAAGAAGACAAAAAGAGAAAGTGGAAGAAGCCTTCGCTAAACATGAAAAGAGATACAGAGAAGATAGTGAGAAGATCCAAAGGTGGCGAAATGCTTTAATTCAAGTGGCTGGAATCAAGGGATGGCATTTAAATAACAGGTAACTCTTTCTTTTCTTCTCTATTTTCTATTTTTGGGATATATATGTATAACTTTGTTTTTTCTTTCTAATCCTATGTGTTTAATTGAAAAGTGTCTTGGTTGTTGTTTGCTTCGAAACTATAGTATGTTTCACGATTCATTGAAAAAGAAAGTGCATTTGATAATATGAAACAAAATTATTCAAAAATTAAAATTTCATTTCTTGTAGGCATGAATCAGAATTTATTAGAGATTATTAAGAAGATATCAGCAAAACTATGTCACCCAGTTACTCATAGTGACTTGGTTGGAATGACTGAACGCTTGGAGGATTTATATTTGAAAATAAACATTGGGGAAAATGATGTCCGCATTATAGGGATTTGCGGAATGGGTGGTATCAGTAAAACAACACTCGCAAGACTTGCTTATAATCAAATGTCACATCATTTTGAAAGTAAAAGCTTTATTGCTGATATTCGAGAAGTTTCAGACAAATGTGGATTAGTTTCTTTACAGAAACAGCTTCTTTCGGAGATTTTCATGATGAATGCTTCGAATTTTCAATGTTCATGAAGGGAATGATATAATTAGTCATATGTTGTCTCGCAAAAGGTTCTTGTTGTTCTTGATGATGTTGATAACATTCAACACTTAAAATGCTTGGTTGGAGGGCATGATTGGTTCGGATTAGGGAGTAGAATCATTGTAACAACAAGAGACGAACATTTGCTTCAATCTTGCCAAGTTGACGATGTGTATATACCCACAACATTGAATACCACAGATGCGATTCAACTTTTCAATTTGAAAACTTTCCGTAGTGATACAGTGCCGAAAGATGATTTTATTGAGCTTTCTTACCATGTTGTAAGTTATGCTGGTGGGCTCCCGTTAGCTCTTGAAGTTTTAGGTTCCTTTTTGTGCGGTAGAGATGCTGCTCAATGGAGAAGTGCGATTGAAAGACTTAAAAGAGATTCTAATAAAGAAATTCTTAATAAACTTCGGATCAGTTTTGATGGATTGGAAGAAAGAGAGAAAAATATATTTCTAGATATAGCATGCTTCTTCAACGGGGAGAAGAAAGATTTTGTAATGAAAGTATTGGATGGTTGTGAGTTTTTCCCCGATATTGGAATTGATGTTCTCATTAAGAAATCTTTAATAAAAGTCGATGATGGCAACCAATATTTGTGGATGCATGACTTGTTGCAAGAAATGGGAAGAAAATTGTTAGAGAAAAATCTATTGATGAACCCGGAAAATGTTACAGATTGTGGGAGGAAGCAGATGTCCATCATATCCTAACAAAAACACGTAAGTTACTCAACAAAAGTTACATACTATTTTTTTATAGAATATCTAATAATATATGATATAAATTCAAAGCTTAGTATAATTGGTTGATACAACATCCATAAAAGTGTTATTTGGTACTTTTGAGATAAATTATGTTTGATGTTTACAAATGTTAACAAAATTTATAGAAAAAATTTAATTTCATTGCATTACCCTCATTAGAAACTGTTTTACTTTGTTTAAAATGCTTTATTTATTATATTTCGAGCATAATAATGCTAGAAGTTTAATTTTACATTATACACCATTTATTTTATTTTCTTATTTTCAATTCTAAATTTTTAGGCCACGAAATGATTGAAGGCATATTCATCAATAATAAAAGGTAAGAAAGTGCATATAAGTTTATATCTTTGTGTATTATAAATGATGATTTTATTTATTTTAAATGTGATAAGAAACTATAGCAAAACCTTTGACATTCAATATTTTCAATGTTTAATTATGAAATTTATCTAGCACATATTACTCTTTTAAAAGAATCAATATTGAAATGTATATCTTTGTGAAATATTATGGTATATATTTAATGCACTAATAGTGTATACACCAATGAATTAGATTGTAACATGTCATCCAAATTTTTTTAAAATGAATATGGTTTTATTTTTAATTATGTATCATTGAACCATATAGAATTATGCATTGTTGGTGACCAAATATAAATCAAAATATTAATTCACACTTTTAGGGTTTGGTAATATAACGTCGATGTGTGGTTGTTAGATATGTGTATATCTTCAAAATTGGTACATTCAATTTTTAAAGAATTTTTCATGGATTTAAAGAGTTCTTAAAGGATCTTAATATCGATATTCGGATATGCATTAGATAAAAGTATAGGATACGGTACATAAAAAACGACATCGATACAACATAGCTCTTAGATATTGAATGTTTTAATTTCTATACTCTTAAGCTCATTTTGTTTTCCTCATGGATAAAAGTATTGGATACAGTACTTAAAAACAATATCAATGCCACATAGCTTTTAGATATTGAATGTTTTTGTATATTCTAAAGCTCGTTTTTATTTTGTTCATGGCTATTAGGGAATCAAGCAAGGTGCTCAGCTTGAGTGTCGATGCCTTCTCAAAGATGAAAAAATTGAGATTGCTCAAAGTGCTTTGCCTCTCAAATTGTGATGATCTCAAATATCTTTCAATGGAAAAACTACGACTTTTAGATTGGAAAGGATGTCCTTTAGGATCCTTGTCTTTAAGCTTCCAACCGGACCACCTTGTTGCACTTCTCTTACCATTTCAGTAGCATTGAACAATTATGGAAGGGAAATAGAGTAAGAATTAACTCATTTGGTCATTGTGTTTTAGCTTATTATAATATAAATGATTAAATTTTGATTAAGATAAAAATAAAATGAGCATTATTATATTATCTCATTTGTTTCTAATTTATTATTGTTTTCAACAGCCCTTGTATAAGTTGAAAATGATCAACCTTGAAGGGTCCCAAAACCTGATCAAGACACCAGACTTCACAACAGCACCAAAACTTGAAGCTTTGATTATGGAAGGTTGTACCAGATTAGTAGATGTTCATCCATCAATTGGAGTGCTTAAGAGACTTAAACTTTTGAATTTAAGAGATTGCAAAAGTCTTAGGAGTCTTCCAACCAAAATTGGAATGGAATCTCTTGAAACATTAATTCTTTCGGGTTGCTCAAATCTTGTAAGGTTTCCAGAGATTGATGGGAAAATGGAACATCTAAAAACTCTTGATCTTTCTGGTTGTTATAAAGTTGAATATTTGCCAGAGAATTTGCATCAAGTAGAATTTTTGGAAGAGCTTGACTTGAGTGAAACAGCCATAACAGAACCACCATCCTTCATTTTTCAATTGAAAAATCTTAAAGTTCTGTCTTTCAATGGGTGCAAGGGACCATCATATAAGTTACGACCAAATTTGCCTTCTCTTTTCAAGGTAATCCAAGGAAGAAGGACGAATCCCATGGCTCCGATGTTACCTTCATTGTCAGGTTTGAGTTCATTAAGAGAGTTGAAGCTAAGGGACTGCAATCTTCGTGAAGGAGATATTCCTAGTGATATTTCTTGTCTATCCTCTTTGACACATCTTGATCTTAGTGGTAACAATTTCATCAGCATACCTGCGTCTATTACTCGACTTCCAAAGCTTAAACTTCTTATGTTATCAAGTTGCAAAGAGCTTAAATCGTTGCCTGAGCTTCTAACAAGTATAGCAAGAGTGTGCATAGATGGTTGTGCTTCACTTGAAGTAGTTGCAAGTCCATCAAAAGTATGCAATTTATTGGATTTAGCTTCCATTAAAGCCATTAACTGCTACAGATTGGCTGAGAACATCAATGCATTAACATTGTTGAAAAAACATCTCAAGGTTAATTAATCTCTCTTTCTTTCCCTCTCATACTTGGGAATTTATGGTTTTATTTACCAAGCGACTGAAGTTTCATTATGCAGGCATTTGCAAATTCAAGACAAATGTTTGATGTTATTATACCTGGAAGTGAAATCCCAGAATGGTTTAGCCAACAGAGTGGTGGCTCTACAATTAGGATACCTCTACCACTCAATATTCAGAATGATAGTCAATGGCTTGGAGTTGCTTCCTGTCGCATTTTTGTCAGTGATGATGCTTCCATTGTAGAAATTCTGGACAAGCCAGTCGAAATGGATCTGTCTTTTGAGATAGAACTTTTCCACGTGTCGATGCGAGTAGTTGGTTGTTTGGTAAACGTTTTAACCAGCCCATAACGAAGGATCACCTATTTCTTCGATATTGGTCGCGTGATAAATTATATCCATTTTCCTTAGAGGATAAATGTGGTGACTTTGAAACCAATCATTTATGCGATGATGAGCTTGAGGTGTCTTTCAGTGGAAGCAGTGCTAAGGTGAAGAAGTGTGGTTTTAGAATAGTGTATAAGAAAGATTTGGAAGAAATAAATGAGTTGCAGTGCCATAGCACTCAATCTTCTCCAAAATTTGAACACATCCACCAACACTCTGCTCGCAACGATGGATCAATAGGTAGCACTTCCCTTGTAAAACGAAAGCGTAATATCTACGAGGAAGCGGAGGAAGAAAGGCCGCCAACAAAATGGATGCAAAAATTTTCAATTTTATAATGGGCAATTCGAAGAAGAAGCATCAATTGTTGTAAACTACTTATCTCACCTTGTCCTATTACCTTTTTTTACACATTTACGTTTTTCCATCTTTTATTTCATTTAAAATAATCATTCTAGACTTATTTGGATATGAGATATGATTCTTCTATTATATATCTTTTATTCTTACTCATATTTTGTACATATCCCAAATGCTTCGGTGACAAAAAGTAATAATAAGGTGAAAATCCTTTAATGAGGATTGAATTATAATTTGGGCCACCTTAAAATCATTCCATTTTTATTTAAGATCAACTTATGTGTTTAATTTAATTAGTCAATTTATATATATATATTTGAAAGATTAAATATAGTCCTTAATAGTATTTAAATAGGTTTAATTCCTTCAAAAGTAGTACTTAAATTTTCGTGATTTGATTTACAAATAATATTATTTCAACTCTTCGATATATAATTTTTATTAAGTATTTATGATTTTGGTCGACATGATTGTGTTTCCTATATCAATAAAAATTCCTCAATTTGAGATAATTAAGTTAATATGCTAGTGATATAAATGATCTAAATGCAACCAAAATAATCTTGGTGTTTTATGTTTGTCCCTAGACCAATAGAAGCATGGCAGGCTCAAAGGATCATACAAGTGAGGGGCCAACAGAAGTCAGGTTGAAATGGAAGTGGATACTTTAGCATTTATAGGCTCAATGAATTAATTAGGAATTAGGATTTCGAGAAATAGATTATGATATTATATAATTAGTTGCTTTTTACATGTAGTGTAATGTAATGCAAGTTATACTATTTTAAACCAACTTTTGAATTTGTTGTTTGTAAAATGTAATTCAAATAGTAATTTAATTGTAAGGTCAATAATACCTTTTGAATTAAGTGGTGTAGTCGTAAACTAATTAATTGAGAACAAAATTTAAGTATTTATTGCATAAAACAGAAATTAAAAGATAGAATTCATCATAAGGTTCATCTCCCAGGTATTTAGAAAATTATTCATAATTGCAAATAAAAACATTCAAAAGATAGTATAACCACAAGAAACAAAGAAACTCATAATAAACTTCAAAGAAATCAAAAATTATTAAAGATATATTCTAATGATTATTGTCATAATCTTATCTACTCTATAATTATTAAATACGTAAAATACAAACCGTCCAACATTTTTAATAGCCTCCACTGTGCCAACTCTCACCTTCTTGGATTCTTTCTAGTTTCTTTGGGAGTATCGGGCGATCTATTTTCTGATTTTGAACACCAGATAGAGATATTCTTCTCCTTTCATACATCCTCATGCTGTCGTTACCTTCGACTTCTTCGCCCATTTCTAGAAAGAAATATGATGTTTTCTTGAGTTTTAGAGGTGAAGATACTCGCAAGAACTTCACGGGTCATCTGTATGATGCTCTAAAGAGTAGTGGGATCGTCACCTTCAGGGATGATCCAAAGCTGGAGGCTGGCGAAGAGATCGCACCCGAACTCTCCAAAGCAATTCAGCAATCATGGTGCTCGGTAATTATTTTCTCAAAAACCTATGCCTTTTCAGGATGGTGCTTGGAGGAGCTTGCTGAGATTGTTCAACAAAAAAATGCTAACGGACATAAAGTATTTCCAATTTTCTACCATGTGGATCCATCCGATTTAAGAAACCAAAAAGAAAAAGTAGAAGAAGCCTTTGCCAAACATGAAGAGAGGTACAAGGAAGATAAAGACAAGATCCAAAAGTGGCGAAATGCTTTGACTGAAGTAGCTAAGATCAAAGGATGGCATTTACATAATGGGTAATTCTTTCATTTCTTCTCTATTTCCTAATTTTAATGACTAAAAAATTGTTTTTTTCTAGATTGCATGTAATTTTTTATAATTTTGTGTTTAATTAAGAATTCTAACGAGAAAGTTGTGTATTTTGATGCCATAATATATCTTACTGTCTTATTCTTGCTTTTTGTTTGCTTCCAACTATATTATATTTCATGATTCATTGAACTAAAAATGAAAAAGAGCCATTTGAAAGAAACAATTTTTTATTTCATTGTAGGAATGAACCAGAGTTTATCGGAGACATTGTTAGGAAGATATCAGCCAAATTATGTGAGACATATCCAATTGTTCATGATGAATTGGTTGGAATTAGCTTACCTTTGAAGGAGTTGTATTCGAAAATAAACATTGGGGAAGATGATGTCCGCATTATAGGAATTTGCGGAATGGGTGGCATCGGTAAAACAACTCTTGCGAGGGTTGTTTACACTCAAATGTCACCTCATTTTGAAGGCAAAAGCTTTCTTGCTGATATTCGAGAAGTTTCAAACAAATGTGGACTTGTTTCTTTACAGAAACAACTTCTTTCTCAAATCTTGCCAAATGAATGCTTCAATTTTTTCAATGTTCATGAAGGGAATGCCATAATTAGCCGCAGGTTGTCTAGTGAAAAGGTTCTTGTTGTTCTTGATGATGTTGATAATGTACAACACTTGAAATGCTTGGTTGGAAGGCGTGATTGGTTTGGTTTAGGGAGTCGAATCATTGTAACAACAAGAGATGAACATTTACTCCGATCTTACGGAGTCGATGGTGTGTATAAGCCTAAAACATTGAATCCAGACGATGCACTTAGACTTTTCAATTTGAAAGCTTTTCATAGTGATACAGTGCCAAAAGATGATTTCATTGAGCTTTCTGAACATGTTGTATGTTATGCTGGTGGTCTCCCCTTAGCTCTTGAAGTTTTGGGTTCATTTTTGTGCGATAGAGATATAGTTCAATGGAGAAGTGCAATCGAAAGACTTAAAGAAGATTCTAACAAAGAAATTCTTAACACGCTAAGAATTAGCTTTGATGGATTGGAAGAAAAGGAGAAGAATATATTTCTAGATATAGCATGCTTTTTCAATGGTGAGAAGAGAGATTTGGTAATGAAAGTATTGGATGGTTGTGAGTTTTTTCCAGATATTGGAATCGATATTCTCATTAAGAAATCTCTCATAAAAGTTAGTGATGACAACCAACATTTGCGGATGCATGCCTTGTTGCAAGAAATGGGAAGAAAAATTGTTGAAGAAAAATGTGTTGATGAACCTGGAAAACGTTGTAGATTGTGGAAAGAAAGGGATGTCCATCATGTCCTAACAAAAAACACGGTAAATCATTCAACAAAAATTATATACAAAATTTTCTTTTTATCAATATATGATGTAAATCCAAAGCTTAGTCTAATTGGTTTACATATCGATCCTTAACTAACATTGAGTGGCTTTAAAATAATTTCCATTTGTTGATTATAAATATTAATAATGATTTGTAATATAAGTGTTTAATTTTATTGAATTACTCTCATTTGAAAATATTTTATTTCCTATATTTCAACCAAAAGATTGTGATAATGTTGAACATATATGTAAATTTCAAAAGTTTTATTGTACAATTTAGATAATTTATTTTGTATTCTTATTGTCTATTCTTGATTACTTTTAGGCTACCGAAGTGATTGAAGGTATGATCATCGACAATAAAAGGTAAGAAAACATACATATAAATTTATCAATATGTACTATTAATATTGTTATTATTTTTTGTAAAAATTCCAATAAAAAACAACAACAAAAAACCTTTTGGCTTTGCTTGGCAGAGTAGAAATAAAATCAGAAGGGTGGAAAACTGAGGGGATGGAAAACTTGACTGGAAAGATGGAAAATTGAATGGAAAATATATTTTCCTCCTCACTATTGCTTGGTATAGCGAAAAGTGAGAAGGAAAGAAAATAAAACATTTGAAAATAAAAATCTCTCTCATTGTCTTCCTTCTCATTCCAATTTGGAATGATTTTTTAATTATAAATGAAATTTATCATCTATTGGTGCAACATAACTTTTAGATATTGAATGTCTTTGTATATTTTGAATCTCATTTTGTTTTACTCATGGTTATTAGGGAATCGAGCAAGATGCTCAATTTGAGTGTCGATACCTTCTCAAAGATGAAAAACTTGAGAATGCTCAAAGTGCTTTGCCTATCAAATTGTGATGATCTCAAATATCTTTCTAATAAACTACGGCTTTTAGAATGGACAGGATATCCTTTAAGATGCTTGCCTTCAAGCTTCCAACCAGACAACCTTGTTGCACTTCTTTTACCATATAGTCACATTAAACAACTATGGAAGGGAAATAGAGTAAGAATTAACTCATCTTATCCTTGTGTTTTAGCTTATTTTAATATAAATTATTAAACTCTGATTAAGGTAAAAATACAAAAAAAAATGAGAATTATTATGCTTTTCTTTTCTCTCTAATTTATTATTGTCTTCAACAGCCCTTGTATAAGTTGAAAATAATGAACCTCAAAGGTTCCCAAGACCTGATCAAGACACCAGACTTCACAACAGCATCAAATCTTGAAGTTTTAATTTTGGAAGGCTGTACCAAATTAGTGGATGTTCATCCATCAATAGGAGTGCTTAAGAGCCTTAAACATTTGAATTTAAGAGATTGCAAAAGTCTTAGGAGTCTTCCGGGAAAAATTAGAATGGAATCTCTTGAAACTTTAATTTTTTCGGGTTGCTCAAGTCTTGTAAGGTTTCCGGAGATTGATGGGAAAATGGAACGTATAAAAACTCTAGAGCTTTCTGGTTGTTATAGAGTTGAAAATTTCTCGGAGAATTTGCAGCAAGCAAAGTTGCGACCAAATTTGTCTTCTCTTTTCAAGGTAATCCAAGAAAGAAGGACAACTCCCATGGCTCCAATGTTGCCTTTGTTGTCAGGTTTGAGTTCATTAAGACGGCTAAGTCTAAGGGACTGCAATCTTTGTGAAGGAGATATTCCACGTGATATTTCTGGTCTGTCCTCTTTGAAACATCTTGATCTTCGTGGTAACAATTTCATCAGCATACCTGCATCTCTTACTGGACTCTCGAAGCTTGGGTTTCTTGACTTGTCAAATTGCAACATGTGCACTCTTGGTGAATCAGATATTCATAGTTATATTTCTGGTCTATCCTCTTTGGTACATCTTGGTCTTAGTGGTAACAATTTCATCAGCATACCTTCATCTCTTACTCGACTATCCGAGCTTCAGTTTCTTGGACTGTCATATTGCAAGATGCTTAAATCGTTGCCTGAGATACCGACAAGGTTAGGACACGTGTGTCTAGATGGTTGTTCTTCACTTGAAGTATGCAATTTAGTGGATTCGGCTGCCGTTAGAGCCATTAACTGCTTCAAATTGGCTGAGAATATCAATGCATTAACACTACGTGAAGTATGCAATTTAATAGGTTCGGGTGCCTTTAGAGCCATTAACTGCTTCAAATTGGCCGAGAATATGAATGCATTAACAGTGCTGAAAAACAGCTTAAGGTCGATTAATCTCCATTTTCTCCCTTACAAAATCTCATACTTGAGAATTTATGGTTTTAGTTACCAAACGACTTGTGTTTTATTTTGCAGGCATTCGCAAATTCAAGAAAAAGTTTGATATTATTATGCCCGGAAGTGAAATCCCAGAATGGTTTAGCCAACAAACAAGTGCCATTTCAATTAACATACCCCTGCCTATCAACCTTCAGAAAGATAGTCAATGGATTGGAGTTGCTTGCTGCTGCATTTTTGTCAGTAATGATGCTTCAAGGGATGACGAATATATCGGTTGTGGAGCATATATCTATTGTAGAAATTCTGAACAAGCCAGCTGTAATGGATCTATCTTTCGAGGTAGAAATTATCGACGGATTGATTGGAGAGGCTGGGGGCTGTGTGAACCAATAATGAAAGATCACCTTTTACTTCGTTATTGGTCGCGTGATACAATATATCCTTCCTTGGAGGATAAATATGACGACTGTGAAACCACTAATTTATGGACAACACATTGCTTAGATAAAAAATGCGATGAGCTTGAGGTGTCTTTCATGGGATGCAGTGGTAAAGTGAAGAAGTGTGGCTTTAGAATAGTGTATGAGAAAGATTTGGAAGAGATAAAAGAGTTGCAGTGCCGTACCACTCAATCTTCTCCAAATTTTGAACACATCCACCAACACTCTGCTCACAACCATGGATCAGTAGGTAGCACTTCTCACATAAAATAGAAACCTAATATCTACGATGAAGAGGAGGAAGAAGGGCCGCAACCAAAACGGATGCAACTTTTTTTCAATTTTTTATAATTGGCCAATCCGGGAAGACGCATTAACTATGGTAAATTACTTAACCAACCTTGTCCTACTAATTTTTTTTTACTCATCTACCTTGTTTACATCTTTTATTTCATTTAAAGTAATCATTCTAGACTTATTTGCATATGAGATATGACCATTTTATTATATACTAATTTTTTAAAAAAATACCATTTAAAATTTTATTCACTTAATTCATTCCTTTTTACATAATTGAAATGTGTACATTTTGATTGGTTTATTTTTATTTATTAAAACTTTATTCTCATTATATAAATTCACTTACATCTATATTTTATTTTTAGGTTGTAATAATAAGGTGAAAATCCTTTAATGAGGATTAGATCATAATTTAATTGAGTTAAAAACAATTTTATTTTTATTTGAAATCAATTTATGTGTTCAATTTAATCAGTCAAAATTGTTTTCTTATATATTTGGAAGATTAAATATAAGTCCTTAATAGTAGGTTTAATTCCTTCTAACAAAAGTACCATTTAAATTTCATGGCTTGAAGTATAAACAATATTATTCTAACTCTTCAATTTATATTTTTACAAAGTATTTAAGTTTAGACGTTTATTTTTAACACTTGTTCAAATATTAAAATAAAGTATGCTCTTTTAATTATTTGGAAAATCTTTTCCATGTGAGAGACATTTTCATATCCAATATTTTTTTTTCAAAATTCAATAATTTCATTTTTGTTATTGTCTAATGTTATTGTTTAGAGAAATAAAAATATGATTTTTGGTCGATACGAGTAAGATTTTCAATGATTGTATTTATGTGATATCAACAAAAATTTCTCAATTTGAGGTAAATTAATATAGATGATCTCAATGCAACAAAAATAATGATGGTGTTTTATGTTTGTCCCCTAGACCAATAGAAGCATGAAAGTCTGCTCAAAGGATCATGCAAGTGAGGGACCAACAAAAGTCATCAAGTTGGAATGGAAGCGGACACTTAAGCAATTATAGGCTCGGACGAATTTAGGGAATTAGCAAAATATAATTAGTTGTTTTTATCATGTAATGTAATGTAAATTATACATATTGAAATGAACGTTGTTTTTAAAATGTAAATTCAAATAGTAATTTAATTGTAATGTAAATAAAACCTTTAAAATTAGGCATAATGATAAAAAAAAGTTCTTAGTGTTTATAAAATTTGACAAGTTGACCCGTATTCATTTCCTTTTAGTAATTTGGCTCTCAACATTTTATTGAGTCAAATTATGAATTTTTTAACGTAAAATGCTGATTGAACTATTAATTTAACAGTGTTGACATAACATAATAGTGAATTCATTAGGCTTATTCAACCTTTTTTTTTTTACTTCAATAGATTTATTTTTTGTTCTTGTCTAATTTCCTTTTCTGTTCTTGACAGTGGTTGTGTTTTCTGTAATATCAACAAAACTTTCTCAATTTGAGGTAAGTTAATATACCAATGATAATGATGATATCAATGCAACAAAAATAATTTTGGTGTTTTATGTTTGTCCCTAGACCGGTAGAAGCATGGCTCAAAGGATAATGCAAGTAAGGAATCGACAAAAGTCAAGTTGAAATGGAAGTCAACACTTTCGCATTTGGATGAATTTAGAAAATTACGATTTCAAAAATAGATTATGTTATTATATAATTTGTTATTTTTACTTGTAATGTAATGTAAACTATACTATTTTAAATGGGGTTTTGAATTTTTGCTTGTAACATATAAATTTAATTGTAATGTTAATAAAACCTTTTAAATAGGTATAATGACAAAAAATGTTCTTAGCATTTATAAGATTTTATTTTGAGTTAAACTATAAATTTTTTATTGCAAAATGCTGATTAAACCGTTGACGTGATATGAATAGTAAACTCTTTTTAAGGTTGGTCTCAATTGGATCATCTTTCACAATAGCCTTATTTATGTTTATTATGTTTTCTCATTTGTTTCTAATTTATGATGGTCTTCAACAGCTCTTGTATAAGTTGAAATGCGGCTGAGATGGGATTGCATGTGGGATTCTCGAGGGTGGAGATCGAAGGAGACTCCTTATCTGTGATTCGGAAGCTGCAAATAAAGGGAGTTGAAAGGTCAGTGATAGGAGCCTATATCTCAAGTAGAGGGATATCAAATCTGTGTCTTTAAACATGTGCCAAAACAAGCAAACGGAGTTGGACATCTATTGGCTATAGAGGATTAAAGAGATGAAGAAACTTATCTTGTTGGTGCGGTTCCTTCATACACGAAAGTGGCAGCGGAAGAGGACCGTCAACAGTTGGGCCCACTATGTCCAGCAGGTCAAAGATCCACTGCTTAGAAAGAAGATAAAATGGGATTTTACTGTGGGCAAACAGATCGGAGAATAGATGGACTACTGGGTTTCTCAGTTTCAACGGAAGATTGGTGTTTTGAAGTGATGAAATGCAGAGTTTAGCCAGACCTGAAGGGTTTCTGTTGAAAAGACAGCAGCAACTAAGCAAAATTCAAACAGCCAAGACTAAAGCTCATTAACAGCAAAACAAAACAAAAAGAACAAACTGAAAATCCAAGAGAAGCAACAAGTAACCGAATGAGAAAGTCCTAGCTTTCATTTCCATTTCAAAATATAAAGGGTTACAAAATAATAATAATAAGTTAGTTACCTAAACTGTAACTGCTCTTAACAAATTTGGCAAGTTGCCAACTAAAATATTACAAAAGAAAAGCTGAAAAAATTCAGCTGTTACATCCATCAATTTCAAATCTAAAATATTAGCTTTAGATATCAAGCAACTTGCCAACTTGTTAATATAAAAAAATACAAAATTTAAACAAAAGAAAGTTGCTTCTAGTTCAATCTTCAAAGCAGACATCTGCTGCTTTGCTCACGATCTTGGTAGTTTGTTGCATTGCAGACCAATGCTCAACACTCCTCCTTGGATATGGGCAACAAACACCAATCGAATCTCGTAAAATTCAAACTGATTGTGCCAAGAGGCTTTGTCAAAATGTCACCAATTGATCTTGTGAGTGCAATGTATAAGACACACTTCTTTGGATTGAACAACTTCTCGAACAAAGTAAAACTTGAGCTTAAAATGTTTGGTTTTTCCATGAAAAGCAGGATTTTTGGAGATGGCAATCTAACGTTGATTATCCACCATAATTTGATGATGGCTCAAAGTTCTTCATTCAAATCACATAGCAACTTCCTAAGCCAAATGGCTTG
>NW_026291423.1:0-21348 GCF_025698545.1 Gossypium raimondii
AAGTATGAACAAATTGATTTGTGAAGCTGCGAATGGCTCATTAAATCGATTATAGTTTGTTTGATGGTATTTGCTACTCGGATAATAGTAGTAATTCTAGAGCTAATCGTGCAACAAACCCGACTTCTGGAAGGATGCATTTATTAGATAAAAGGTCGGCGGGCTTTGCCGTTGCTACGATGATTCATGATAACTTCGACGGATCGCTTACGGCCTTTGTGCGTGACGCATCATTCAAATTTACGCCCTATCAACTTTCGATGGTAGGATAGTGGCCTACTATGGTGGTGACGGGTGGCGGAGAATTAGGGTTCGATTAGGAGGGAGCACGAAGCGGCTACCACATCCAAGGAAAGCGGCGGTAGCGCAAATTACCCAATCGACACGGGAGGTAGTGACAATAAATAACAATCCGGGCTCTATAGTGCAGTAATTGGAATAAGTACAATCTAAATCCCTTACGAGGATCCATTGGAGGCAAATGCGGTGCCGGCGGAGCGGTAATTCGGCTCAATAGCGTATATTTAAGTTATTGCGAGTTAAAAAGCTCGTAGTTGGACTTAGGGGTGGGTCGGCGGTCCGCCTCACGGTGAGCACCGATGCTGCTCGTCCCTCTTGCGGCGATCGCTCACTGGCCTTAATTGGCGGGTCGTTCCTCGTATTTGTTACTTTGAAGAAATTAGAGTGCTCAAAGCGGGCCTACGCTTGTATACATTAGCATGGGATAACATCATAGGATTTCGATCCTATTGTGTTGGCCTTGGGATCGGAGTAATGATTAACGAGGGACGGTCGGGGCATTCGTATTTCATAGTCGGAGGTGAAATTCTTGGATTTATGAAAGGCGAACAAGCTGAAAGCATTTGCCAAGGATGTTTTCATTAATCAAAGCGAAAGTTGGGGGCTCGAAGGCGATCGGATACCGTCCTAGTCTCAACCATAAGCGATCTTGACCGAGGATCGGCGGATGTTACTTTTAGGACTCATGGGCACCTTATGAAATCAAAGTCTTTGGGTTAGGGGAGTATGGTGCAAAATTTGAAACTTAAAGGAATTGTGGAAGGGCACCACCGAGTGGAGCACTGCGGCTTAATTGACTCAACAGGAAACTTACGAGGTCGGACATAGTAAGGATTAATGATGAGAGCTCTTTCTTGATTCTATGGGTGGTGGTGCATGGCCGTTCTTAGTTGGTGGAAGCGATTTATGCAGTTAATTAGTTAGCGAGCGAGACCTCGACACGCTAACTAGCTACGGAGGTGATCCTCGTGGCTAGCTCTTAGAGGACTATGGCCTTTTAGGCCAAGGAAGTTTGAGGCAATAACAGTGCTGTGATGCCCTTAGATGTTACGGGCATACTTGCGCTTCTGTGATGTATTCAGCGAGTCTATAGCCTTGGCAAGCGGGCCGGGTAATCTTTGAAATTTCATCGTGATGGGGATAGATCATTGCAATTGTTGGTCTTCAGCGAGGAATTCCTAGTAGCGCGAGTCATCAGCTCGCGTTGACTAAATCCGCCCTTTGTACACACCGCCCGTCGCTCCTACCGATTGAATGGTCGGTGAAGTGTTGGGATCGCGGCGGCGTGGGCGGTTATTTGCCCATGACGTCGCGAAGTCGAACCTTATCATTTAGAGGAAGGAGAAGTCGTAACAAGGTTTCCGTAGGTGAACTGCGGAAGGATCATTATCGAAACACGCCTAGCGAGCGACCCATGAGCGAGTTGCAAACAACACGGAGGTGGTGCGGGTGCATCCTCGCCTCTCGCCACCCGTGTCTCGGGCGGCCGGTCTCGTCGTCCCTACGCCCGTCGGGTGGGGTGAGATGCGGGATCAACCTCTTGAGGCAAAGCAGACAAACCCGGCGAATCGCGCCAAGGAATCGAAAGCGAAAAAAGGGCACGTCTTACAGCCGCGCACCGTTCGCGGTGTCGGTGCCGATGATCTTTGTTCTCTTGTCATAAAATATCTGAGCGACTCTCGACAGCGGATATCTCGGCTCGCGCCGATGAAGAGCGTGGCGAAATCGATACTTGGTGTGAATTGCGAATCCGTGAACCATCGAGTCTTTGAGCATAAGTTGCGCCCCAAGCCATTAGGCGAGACACGTCTGCTGGGTGTCACGCATCGTCGCCCCATCCAACCATGAGCCCTCGAGCCTCGGTTGGACCTTGGTGAAATTGGCCTCCGTGCGCTCCGGCCCGGCGGTTGGCCTAAATTCGAGTCCTCGGCGACATCATCGTCATGACGATCGGTGGTAATCTTGTAAGCAACCTCGTTGGTCGTGCGCGTCCGTCGTCGAGACCCTTGAACCCTTCGGCATCGCAGGGGCGGTGCTCGCGCAGCGACCCAGTCGGCGGGATTACCGTGAGTTTAAGCATATCAATAAGCGGAGGAAAAAAACTTACGAGATTCCCCTAGTAGCAATGAGCGAGCGGGAAAAGCCCGGCTTGAGAATCGGTCGCCATCGGCGTCCAATTGTAGTCTGGAGAAGCGTCCTCGTGACGGACCGGGCCCAAGTCCCTGGAAAGGCGCCGGAGAAGGTGAGCCCGTCGTGCGGACCTGTCGCACCACGGTATTGTCTCTGAGTCGGGTTGTTTGGGAATCTGACCCTAATCGGTGATAAATTCCGTCAAAGGCTAAATCTGGCGAGGCCGATGGCGAACAAATACCATGAGGAAAGATGAAAAGGACTTTGAAAGAGAGTCAAAGTGCTTGAAATTGTCGGGAGGAAGCGGATGGGGGCGCGATGCGCCCGGTCGGATGTGGAGCAGCGAGAGCCGTCCGCCCGATCGGCTTCGAGGCGTGGACCGGCGGCTTGGTCGTGGCGGCCCAAGCCGGGCCTTTGATCGCCCGTGGAGGCGTCGTCGCCTCGATCGTGGGATTGAGCCGCGCGCCGCCTCGGCGTGCTTGGCACTGCGTGCTCGGGCGTCGACTGCGGGCTCCCCATTCGGCCCGTCTTGAAACACGGACCAAGGAGTCGACATGTGTGCGAGTCAGCGGGCTAGAAAACCCGTAAAGGCGCAAGGAAGGCTGATTGGCGGGATCCCTGGCGGGTGCACCGCCGACCGACCTTGATCTTGAGAAGGGTTGGTGAGAGCATGCTGTCGGGACGAAAGATGGTGAACTATGCTGGCGGGGCGAAGCGAGAGAAACTCTGGTGGAGGCCCATGGCGATCTTGACGATGCAAATCGTTAAATCGACTTGGGTATAGAGGCGAAAGACTAATCGAACCGTCTAGTAGTGGTTCCTCGAAGTTTCCCTCGGGATATTTGGAGCCCTTAGCGAGTTCTATCGGGTAAAGCCAATGATTAGAGGCATCGAGGCATAGCGCCCTCGACCTATTCTCAAACTTTAAATAGGTAGGGCCAGTGTGGTGCGCCCGTTGAGCAGCGCCACGAATCGAGCTCAAGTGGGCCATTTTGGTAGCGAGGCTGGCGTCTTGGGATGAGCAGGAGCCGGGTTCTGGTGCCCAGCTGGCGCTAACCTAGAACCCACAAAGGGTGTTGGTGGATTAAGGCAGCGGGGCGGTGGTCATGGAAGTGAAATCCGCTAAGGAGTGTGTAACAACTCACTGCCGAATCAACTAGCCCGAAAATGGATGGCGCTTAAGCGCGCGACCTATACCCGGCCGTCGGGGCAAGGGCGAGCCCGATGAGTAGGAGGCCTTGGCGGTCGCCCATAAAACCAGCCTTGAGCAGGCGGGGCGGCCGTCGGTCGAGATCTTGGTGGTAGTAGCAAATATTCAAATGAGAACTTTGAAGGCGAAGAGGAAAGGTTCCATGTGAGCGGCACTTGCACATGGGTTAGTCGATCCTAAGAGGCGGGGAAGCCGTCCGACAGTAGCGATCAGCCTTGAGCTTGAGGAATCGGGTTAAAATTCTGAGCAAGGACCTTGGTGGTGGCAACAGCGTTAGGGAGTCCGGAGGCGTCGGCGGGGGCCTCGGGAAGAGTTATCTTTTACATTTAACGGCACGCCCACCACAGAAGCAGCTCGGTAGGAGGTAGAGTCAATGGCCGGAAGAACACCGCTGCGTCGCGTGGTGTCGGTGCGCCCGTGACCTTGAAAATCCGGAGGACCGAGTGCCGTCGCGCCGGTCGTACTCATAACGCATCAGGTCTCAAGGTGAGCGACCTACGGTCAATGGAACAATGTAGGCAAGGAAGTCGGCAAAATGGATCCGTAACCTCGGGAAAAGGATTGGCTCGAGAAATTTGAGCACGGGGTCCCGATCCGAACCGTCATTCTTAGGCGCCTTTGCTCGGCTGCTCCATGGCGAGGCGAGTCGCCAGCGTCTTGGCCGAGAGGCGGAGGAGCAGCTCCCTCGGGGCCTTCCGAGGCGACGAACGGTCGACTTCGAGCTGAAATGCGGACAAGGGAATCCATTATTTAATTAAAACAAAGCATTGCGATGGTCCTGCGGATGCTCACGCAATGTGATTTACGCGATGCTCACGAATGTCAAAGTGAAGAAATTCAACCAGCGGCGGGTAAGCGGCGGGAGTAACTATGACTCTCTTAAGGTAGCCAAATGCCTCGTCATCTAATTAGTGGCGCGCATGAATGGATTAACGAGATTCCCCTTGTCACATCTACTATCCGGTGAAACCACGACCAAGGAGCAGGCTTGGCGAGAATCGTGAGGAAAGAAGACCTGTTGAGCTTGACTCTAGTCCGACTTTGTGAAATGACTTGAGAGGTGTAGGATAAGTGGGAGCTCTCGGGCGAAATTGAAATACCACTACTTTTAACGTTATTTTACTTATTAGTGAATCGGATGAGGCCACGGCCCTCTTTTTGGACCCAAGGCGGCTTGGCCGGCCGATCAGCGGAAGACATTGTCGGTGGGGAGTTTGGTGAGGCGGCACATCTGTTAAAGATAGCAGGTGTCCTAAGATGAGCTCAGCGAGCAGAAATCTCGTGTGGAACAAAAGGGTAAAAGCTCGTTTGATTACGATTTCGATCTGAATCTGAGCCGTGAAAGCGTGGCCTATCGATCCTTTAGACCTTGAATTTGAAGCTAGAGGTGTCGGAAAAGTTACCACGAGGATAAGCGGCTTGTGGCGATAGCGTTCATAGCGGCGTTGCTTTTGATCCTTGATGTCGGCTCTTCCTATCATTGTGAAGCGAAATTCACCAAGTGTTGGATTGTTCACCCACCAATAGGGAGCGTGGTGGGTTTAGGCCGTCGTGAGGCAGGTTAGTTTACCCTCTTGATGGCAGCGTCGCAATAGTAATTCAACCTAATCGAGAGGAACGTTGATTCGCACAATTGGTCATCGGCGCTTGGTTGAAAACCCGATGTGTGAAGCTACCGTCTTGTTGGATTATGTTGAGCGCCTCTAAGTCGAGAATCCGGGCTAGAAGCGACATATGCGCGCCCGTCGCCGATTGCCGACCAGCGATGGGGCCTCTGGCCCCAAGACGCGTGTCGTGGAGTCGGTGACGCATGGCGGACAAGTCATGGCGCCTCCACAGGCGTAATTCCCACCGGCGGCGGGTAGAATCCTTCTTGAGCGACTTAAATCTGTGACGGGGTATTGTAAGTGGCGAGTGGCCTTCTTGCCACGATCCTTTGAATTGACCCTTTGTAAGCCCGATTCGTCCCTCCCTATCGCCTATCCCATCCCCCTAGTTACATTGCGACCCTACCACAGGGTCCCCGGTGGGGACTTAGTGTAAGGAGTTAGTTAAACACTGGCCGTGCCCCCCCCGTGGAACATGGCTGTGAGGGCCTTTCTTTGGTCTGGTGCGGCTCCCCCTTGTTGGTGACTCAGGGGACTTGTTCAATTTTACGCCCCATCGTGCCATGTTTCATGGACCCAACATTGACTTCTTGTATTTGTTTTGGGCCAGCACAAAATCTTGATTAAAAACACTAAGTCACTAAGTGGAATAAGCGGCACAAAAAAAGCTGTCCCGTTTGGACATGTGGGGAGCTCCCCCTTTGTCGGCACCTTAGTGCCTCGGATGTCTGAGAGCCACAGAGCACCATCGACAACTCTGACCCCTGTTAGTGCGGAGCGTCGGGCTAAAAAAGTGTCCTGTTTGGACATATGGAAACTAAAAAAACGTGTCCTATTTGGACACATGTATATGCGCTGGTAGCGCATTGACCAAGTTTTTTAGCTCTTTAGGGGAAGAGACATTGGCGGCGGGGTTATCGGGGCAATGCTCACGCCCATCGCATGCAGGCGTCGGTGCCCCCACCACCGGTTAGGTTCGGCGGTGCTCAAGCGATCCATCCGGCGAGTATCCGGAATATCTGAAGTCATCATGGGTGAGTCGGTGTCTTGGGTCCCTCCCAATACCAAAGGTAGAATTCAAATATCATTATATGTTCGGTACCCAACAATGAATGAGTTGTCGGTCCCTCCCAATCCAAGGGTAGAATTCGGATAGCCAACAATGGATGAATCCTCCGGTCCCTCCTTTCGCAACAAGAGCCTCCGGCACCTTGGTGGCTCGGATGTGTGGGAGCCTCGGACACCATCGGTAACCTTGATGCTTGGATGTGCGGGAGCCTCGAGGCACCATCGGCACCTTGGTGCATGGATGTCTTGGGAGCATCGGACACCATCGGCAAATTATGCCCTTGGTTGTGGGAAGCCTCGGAGACCATCGGCACCTCGGTGCTATGATGTACGGGAGCCTCGGACACTGTCGGCAACCTAGGCCCTTGGTGCGTCTTGGGAGCCTCGAGCACCATCGGTACCTTGGTGCTTGGATGTCGGGAGCCTCGAGCACCATCGGCACCTTGGTGCATGGATGGCCAGGAGCCTTGAGCACCAAAGCTAAAGTTGGGCCCTGTTGGTGCGGGGCGTCGGGTAAAAAAGTGTCCCCATTTCGGACACATGAATGTCACTGGTAGCGCATTGACCAAGTTTTTAGCTCTTTAGGGGAGGTGATATTGGCGGCGGGGTTGTCGAGGCACGGCCCCATGCCGTATGCGGACGTCGGTGCCCCCACCGCCGGTTAGGTTCGGCGGTGCTCGGCGATCCGTCCGGCGGTGCTCGGCGATCCGTCCGTGCGGTGCTCCGTGAACCGTTCGTAGCATAGGCCCTTGGTCGTGCGGGAGCCTCGGGCACCATCGGCACCTTGGTGCTAGGATGTCTGAGAGCCGGACACCATCGGCAAACTAAGCCCTTGGCCATGAAGGAGCCTCGGGCGCCGCCGGCACCTCGGTGCCGATGTGCGGGAGCCTCGGGCACCATCGGCAACCTAGGCCCTTGGTGCGTGCGGGAGCCTCGGGCACCATCGGCACCTCGGTGCTATGATGTCTGAGGAGCCTCGGACCTTGTCGGCAACCTAGGCCCTTGGTGGTGCGGGAGCCTCGAGGCACCATCGGCACCTTGGTGCTTGGATGTCTGAGGAACCTCGGGCACCATCGGCAACCCTAGGCCCTTGGTCGTGCGAGAGGCTCGGGCACCATCGGCAAACTAAGCCCTTGGTCGTGCGGGAGCCTCGGGCACCATCGAGAAAATAGGCCCTTGGTCGTGCGGGTGCCTCGGCCGCCATCGGCCCCTAGGTGCTGGGATGTGCGGGAGCCTCGGACACCATCGGCAAACTAGGCCCTTGGTCGTGCGGGAGCCTCGGACACTGTCGGCAACCTAGGCCCTTGGTCGTGCGGGAGCCTCGAGCACCATCGACACCTTGGTGCTTGGATGTGCGGGAACCTCGGGCACCATCGGCAACCTAGGCCCTTGGTCGTGCGAGAGGCTCGGGCACCATCGGCAAACTAAGCCCTTGGTCGTGCGGGAGCCTCGGGCACCATCGGTAAAATAGGCCCTTGGTCGTGCGGGGGCCTCGGCCACCATCGGCACCTCGGCCCTTGGTCGTGCGGGAGCCTCGGGCAGCATCGGCACCTCGGTGGCTAGGATGTGCGGGAGCCTCGGACACCATCGGCACCTCGGTGGCTAGGATGTGCGGGAGCCTCGGACACCATCGGCAACTTGGTGCTTGGATGTGCGGGAGCCTCGGGCACCCATCGGCACCTTGGTGCACAGGATGTCTTGAGCTAAGAAGAGTGTCGCATTTGAGACGGTCGAATGTTGCTGGTAGCATATTGTGAAGTTTTTAGCTCTTTAAGGGGTGAGATCCGGCTGCCCCGGCGTGCCCCCCTCGAGCCGAGGTGGGGTGCGTCTAGCCCCCCATGGGGTCGGGTCGATCATAGCGACTCACCAGGGGTGAGTCGGTCGCCGGCGGTGGTGGCGGGGTGACAATTTTCCGGCCGGTCAAGCCGTGCCCATAGAAATGTAATAGCGACTCCAAGACCAAGTTCCTATTGGGCAAAGATCTCTTGGGGTGGCTTATGCATTGCTATGGGCTCGAGCTTGGCTTGCCCTTCGCCCCGTCACGTTTAGGGCGCCTTGTGCATCCCAAGTCGGCGACCACACGGTGCCTTGGCCTTGCCAAGCCCTTGCCGCATTGAAGCGCGCGCGACCCTAGTACCAAGTCCTTTGGTGCAGCGGCCTTTGGGGGTGTAAGTTGAGTTTGTAGGCTCGGTCTTGGCTCGACCAAGTCGGTGGGACTTTTCCCTCGTAGTTCTCGTGCCAGCGGTTGTAGTGCGCCCTCGTTCGTTGTTCCTTCCGCTCCCCTACCATTCGGTTGGGTGGGTACATTGGGCGGTGTGCGTGGGCGCTACTACTAATCATAATAGGCATATGAGTGGCGTTTTGGTTGTGTGTATTGGCGGGCTCCATGCTACTCGCATCGAGCTGTCGATCCGCACTCCTCTTCATTAAGTCCCCTTGTTGTGTCGAACTCAAGGGTGCGATCGGGATCTGTCTTTGCGTACCTAAGCGGATGGAATTATGGATGTGTTGCCGTCCCTTCTCCATCCGTGCCCTTGAGTGCGTGGTGGACCTCAATCGTGCCTTGTGTCCGAGTCGCCCCTTAAATCGGCGTGGCCTCGTCGGTGCTTTGGTGCTCGATCGTGCTTCGGATCGGAAAATATTTTTGAGAGTAGGGTTGAGGCCCTCATCTCTCGATGCCTATGCATTTGTCTCTTGACACAGACGATGCTCGTGCTCTGTTATGACCTCTTAAGTAGCTCACGGGGCATGTTGAGGGCCATGCGGTCTGCGGCGTCGCGGAGAATGCTACTGGTTGATCTGCCGGTAGTCATATGCTTGTCTCAAAGATTAAGCCATGCATGTGTAAGTATGAACAAATTGATTTGTGAAGCTGCGAATGGCTCATTAAATCGATTATAGTTTGTTTGATGGTATTTGCTACTCGGATAGTAGTAGTAATTCTAGAGCTATCGTGCAACAAACCCGACTTCTGGAAGGATGCATTTATTAGATAAAAGGTCGGCGGGCTTTGCCGTTGCTACGATGATTCATGATAACTCGACGGATCATACGGCCTTTGTGCGTGACGCATCATTCAAATTTACGCCTATCAACTTTCGATGGTAGGATAGTGGCCTACTATGGTGGTGACGGGTGGCGGAGAATTAGGGTTCGATTAGGAGGGAGCACGAAAGCGGCTACCACATCCAAGGAAAGGCGGCGGTAGCGCAAATTACCCAATCGACACGGGGAGGTAGTGACAATAAATAACAATACGGGCTCTATGAGTGCAGTAATTGGAATAAGTACAATCTAAATCCCTTAACGAGGATCCATTGGAGGGCAAGTCTGGTGCCCGGCGGCATGGTAATTCCGGCTCAATAAGCGTATATTTAAGTTGTTGCAGTTAAAAAGCTCGTAGTTGGACTTAGGGGTGGGTCGGCCGGTCCGCCTCACGGTGAGCACCGATCTGCTCGTCCCTCTTGCGGCGATCGCTCTGGCCTTAATTGGCGGGTCGTTCCTCGTATTTATTACTTTGAAGAAATTAGAGTGCTCAAAGCGGGCCTACGCTTGTATACATTAGCATGGGATAACATCATAGGATTTCGATCCTATTGTGTTGGCCGGGATCGGAGTAATGATTAACGAGGGACGGTCGGGGCATTCGTATTTCATAGTCGGAGGTGAAATTCTTGGATTTATGAAGGCGAACAAGCTGCGAAAGCATTTGCCAAGGATGTTTTCATTAATCAGAGCGAAAGTTGGGGGCTCGAAGGCGATCGGATACCGTCCTAGTCTCAACCATAAGCGATCTTGAGCCGAGGATCGGCGGATGTTACTTTTAGGACTCATGGCACCTTATGAAATCAAAGTCTTTGGGTTAGGGGAGTATGGTGCATAAAATTTGAAACTTAAAGGAATTGTGGAAGGGCACCACGGGAGTGGAGCACTGCGGCAATTGACTCAACAGGAAACTTACGAGGTCGGACATAGTAAGGATTAATGGTGAGAGCTCTTTCTTGATTCTATGGGTGGTGGTGCATGGCCGTTCTTAGTTGGTGGAAGCGATTTATGCAGTTAATTCCGTTAGCGAGCGAGACCTCGACACTGCTAACTAGCTACGGAGGTGATCCTCCGTGGCTAGCTCTTAGAGGACTATGGCCTTTTAGGCCAAGGAAGTTTGAGGCAATAGCAGTGCTGTGATGCCCTTAGATGTTACGGGCGCCGCGCTTCTGCTGATGTATTCAGCGAGTCTATAGCCTTGGCAAGCGGGCCGGGTAATCTTTGAAATTTCATCGTGATGGGGATAGATCATTGCAATTGTTGGTCTTCAACGAGGAATTCCTAGTAGCGCGAGTCATCATTTCGCGTTGACTAAATCCACGCCCTTTGTACACACGCCCGTCGCTCCTACCGATTGAATGGTCGGTGAAGTGTTGGGATCGCGGCGGCGTGGGCGGTTATTTGCCCATGACGTCGCGAAGTCGAACCTTATCATTTAGAGGAAGGAGAAGTCGTAACAAGGTTTCCGTAGGTGAACTGCGGAAGGATCATTGTCGAAACACGCCTAGCGAGCGACCCTTGAGCGAGTTGCAAACAACACGGAGGTGGTGCGGGTGCATCCTCGCCTCTCGCCACCCGTGTCTCGGGCGGCCGGTCTCGTCGTCCCTCGCCCGTCGGGTGGGGTGAGATGCGGGATCAACCTCTTGAGGCAAAGCGAACAAACCCGCGCGAATCGCGCCAAGGAATCGAAAGCGAAAAAGGGGCCGTCTTACATGCCGCACCGTTCGCGGTGTCGGTGCTTGATGATCTTTGTTCTCTTGTGCATAAAATATCTGAGCGACTCTCGACAGCGGATATCTCGGCTCTCGCGCCGATGAAGAGCGTGGCGAAATCGATACTTGGTGTGAATGCGAGAATCCGTGAACCATCGAGTCTTTGAGCATAAGTTGCGCCCCAAGCCATTAGGCGAGACACGTCTGCTGGGTGTCACGCATCGTCGCCCCATCCAACCATGAGCCCTCGAGCCTCGGTTGGACCATGGCGAAATTGGCCTCCGTGCGCTCCGGCCCGGCGGTTGGCCTAAATTCGAGTCCTCGGCGACATCATCGTCATGACGATCGGTGGTAATCTTGTAAGCAACCTCGTTGGTCGTGCGGCGTCCGTCGTCGAGACCCTTGAACCCTTCGGCATCGCAGGGGCGGTGCTCGCATCGCGACCCAGTCGGCGGGATTACCGTGAGTTTAAGCATATCAATAAGCGGAGGAAAAAACTTACGAGATTCCCTAGTAGCAATGGCGAGCGGGAAAAGCCCGGCTTGAGAATCGGTGCGCCATCGGCGTCCAATTGTAGTCTGGAGAAGCGTCCTCGGCTGACGGGGGCCCAAGTCCCTGGAAGAAGCGCGCGGGAAGGTGAAAGCCCGTCGTGCGGACCTGTCGCACCACAGTGTATCTCTGAGTCGGGTTGTTTGGGAATCTGACCCTAATCGGCGGTAAATTCCGTCAAGGCTAAATCTGGGCGAGGCCGATGGCGAACAAATCTGCATGAGGAAAGATGAAAAGGACTTTGAAAAGAGAGTCAAAGTGCTTGAAATTGTCGGGAGGAAGCGGATGGGGGCGGCGATGCGCCCGGTCGGATGTGGAGCAGCGAGGCCGTCCGCCGATCGGCTTCGAGGCGTGGACCGGCTTGGTCGTGTGGCGGCCCAAGCCGGGCCTTTGATCGCCCGTGGAGGCGTCGTCGCCTCGATCGTGGGATTCAGCCGCGCCGCCTCGGCGTGCCCGGCACTGCGTGCTCGGGCGTCGACTGCGGGCTCCCATTCGGCCCGTCTTGAAACACGGACCAAAAGTCGACATGTGTGCGAGTCAGCGGGCTAGAAAACCCGTAAGGCGCAAGGAAGCTGATTGGCGGGATCCCTCGCGGGTGCACCGCCGACCGACCTTGATCTTCGAGAAGGGTTGGTGAGAGCATGCTGTCGGGACGAAAGATGGTGAACTATGCTGGCGGGCGAAGCGAGAGAAACTCTGGTGGAGGCCATGGCGATCTTGACGATGCAAATCGTTAAATCGACTTGGGTATAGAGGCGAAAGACTAATCGAACCGTCTAGTAGTGGTTCCTCAGAAGTTTCCCTCGGGATATTTGGAGCCCTTAGCGAGTTCTGTCGGGTAAAGCCAATGATTAGAGGCATCGAGGCATAGCGCCCTCGACCTATTCTCAAACTTTAAATAGGTAGGGCCAGTGTTTTGCCCGTTGAGCAGCGCCCAGAATCGAGCTCAAGTGGGCCATTTTTGGTAGCGAGGCTGGCGTCTTGGGATGAGCAGGAGCCGGGTTCACGGTGCCCAGCTGGCGCTAACCTAGAACCCACAAAGGGTGTTGGTCGATTAAGGCAATGGGGCGGTGGTCATGGAAGTGAAATCCGCTAAGAGTGTGTAACAACTCACTGCCGAATCAACTAGCCCGAAAATGGATGGCGCTTAAGCGCGCGACCTATCCCGGCCGTCGGGGCAAGGGCGAACCCGATGAGTAGGAGGCGGCGGTGCGCCATAAAACCGAGGCCTTGAGCAGGCGGGGCGGCCGTCGGTGCGAGATCTTGGTGGTAGTAGCAAATATTCAAATGAGAACTTTGAAGGCGAAGAGGGAAAGGTTCCATGTGAGCAGCACTTGCACATGGGTTAGTCGATCCTAAGAGGCGGGGAAGCCGTCCAACAGTAGCGATCAGCCTTGAGCTTGAGGAATCGGGTTAAAATTCTGAGCAGGGACCTTGGTGGTGGCAACAGCGTTAAAGTCCGGAGGCGTCGGCGGGGCCTCGGGAAGAGTTATCTTTTACATTTAACGGCTGCCCACCACAGAAGCAGCTCGGTAGGAGGTAGAGTCAATGGCCGGAAAGCACCGCCGCGTCGCGTGGTGTCGGTCGCCCGTGACCTTGAAAATCCGGAGGACCGAGTGCCGTCCGCGCCGGTCGTACTCATAACGCATCAGTCTCAAGGTGAGCGACCTACGGTCAATGGAACAATGTAGGCAAGGAAGTCGGCAAAATGGATCCGTAACCTCGGGAAAAGGATTGGCTCACGAAATTTGAGCACGGGGTCCCGATCCGAACCGTCATTCTTGGCGCCTTTGCTCGGCTGCTCCATGGCGAGGCGGGTCGCCAGCGTCTGCCGGCGAGAGAGACGGATGAGAGCAGCTCCCTCGGGGCCTTCCAGGCGACGAGCAGTCGACTCGAGCTGAAATGCGGACAAGGGAATCCATTTTTAATTAAAACAAAGCATTGCGATGGTCCTGCGGATGCTCACGCAATGTGATTTACGCTTGATGCTCACGAATGTCAAAGTGAAGAAATTCAACCAAGCGGCGGGTAAGCGGCGGGAGTAACTATGACTCTCTTAAGGTAGCCAAATGCCTCGTCATCTAATTAGTGGCGCATGAATGGATTAACGAGATTCCCCTTGTCACATCTACTATCCGGTGAAACCACGACCAAGGAGCGGGCTTGGCGAGAATCGTGAGGAAAGAAGACCTGTTGAGCTTGACTCTAGTCCGACTTTGTGAAATGACTTGAGAGGTGTAGGATAAGTGGGAGCTCTCGGCGAAATTGAAATACCACTACTTTTAACGTTATTTTACTTATTAGTGAATCGGGATGGCACGGCCCTCTTTTTGGACCCAAAGGCGGCCGGCCCGGCCGATCGAGCGGAAGACATTGTCGGTGGGGAGTTTGGTGAGGCGGCACATCTGTTAAAGATACAGGTGTCCTAAGATGAGCTCAGCGAGCAGAAATCTCGTGTGGAACAAAAGGGTAAAAGCTCGTTTGATTACGATTTCGATCTGAATCTGAACCGTGAAAGCGTGGCCTATCGATCCTTTAGACCTTGAATTTGAAGCTAGAGGTGTCGGAAAAGTTACCACGGGGATAAGCGGCTTGTGGCGATAGCGTTCATAGCGGCGTTGCTTTTGATCCTTGATGTCGGCTCTTCCTATCATTGTGAAGCGAAATTCACCAAGTGTTGGATTGTTCACCCACCAATAGGGAGCGTGGTGGGTTTAGGCCGTCGTGAGGCAGGTTAGTTTACCCTCTTGATGGCAGCGTCGCAATAGTAATTCAACCTAATCTGAGAGGCAGTTGATTCGCACAATTGGTCATCGGCGCTTGGTTGAAAAGCGATGTGTGAAGCTACCGTCTGTTGGATTATGGTGAACGCCTCTAAGTCGAGAATCCGGGCTAGAAGCGACATATGCGCCCGTCGCCCGATTGCCGACCCCATGATGGGGCCTCTGGCCCCCAAAGACGCGTGTCGTGGAGTGCGGTGACATGGCGGACAAGTCATGGCGCCTCCACAGGCGTAATTCCCACGGCGGCGGGTAGAATCGCTGAGGCGACTTAAATCTGTGACGGGGTATTGTAAGTGGCGAGTGGCCTTCTTGCCACGATCCTTTGGATTGACCCTTTGTAAGCCGATTCGTCCCTCCCCTATCGCCTATCCCATCCCCCCTAGTTCTGTTGCACGACCCTACCCTGGGGTCCCCAGGTGGGGAGACTTGGTGTAAGGAGTTAGTTAAACACCTGGCCGTGCCGCCCCCCCTTCGTGGAACATGGCTGTGAGGGGCCTTTCTTTGGTCTGGTGCGGCTCCCCTTGATTGGTGACTCAGGGGACTTGTTCAATTTTACGCCCCATCGTGCCATGTTTCATGGACCCAACATTGACTTCTTGTATTTGTTTTGGGCCATGACAAAATCTTGATTAAAAACACTAAGTCACTAAGTGGAATAAGCGGCACAAAAAAGCATCCCGTTTGGACATGTGGGGAGCTCCCCCTGTCGGCACCTTAGTGCCTCGGATGTCTGAGAACCCACAGAGCACCATCGACAACTCTGACCCCTGTTGGTGCGAGCGTCGGGCTAAAAAAGTGTCCTGTTTGGGACATATGGAAACTAAAAAAACGTGTCCTATTTAGGACACATGTATATACTTTGGTAGCGCATTGACCAAGTTTTTAGCTCTTTAGGGGAAGAGACATTGGCGGCGGGGGTTATCGAGGGCAATGCTCACGCCCATCGCATGCCAGGCGTCGGTGCCCCACCACCGGTTAGGTTCGGCGGTGCTCGGCGATCCATCCGCGAGTATCCGGAATATCTGAAGTCATCATGGGTGAGTCGGTGTCTTGGGTCCCTCCCAATACCAAAGGTAGAATTCAAATATCATTATATGTTCGGTACCCAACAATGAATGAGTTGTCGGTCCCTCCCAATCCAAGGGTAGAATTCGGATAGCCAACAATGGATGAATCCTCCGGTCCCTCCTTTCGCAACAAGAGCCTCCGGCACCTTGGTGGCTCGGATGTGTGGGAGCCTCGAGACACCATCGGTAACCTTGATGCTTGGATGTGCGGGAGCCTCAGACACCATCGGTCACCTTGGTGCTTGGATGTGCGGGAGCATCGGACACCATCGGCAAATTATGCCCTTGGTTGTGGGAAGCCTCGGAGACCATCGGCACCTCGGTGCTATGATGTCTGGGAGCCTCGGACCTTTGTCGGCAACCTAGGCCCTTGGTGCGTGCGGGAGCCTCGAGCACCATCGGTACCTTGGTGCTTGGATGTGCGGGAGCCTCGAGCACCATCGGCACCTTGGTGCATGGATGGCCAGGAGCCTTGAGCACCAAAGCTAAAGTTGGGCCCTGTTGGTGCGGGGCGTCGGGTAAAAAGTGTCCCCATTTAGGACACATGAATGTCACTGGTAGCGCATTGACCAAGTTTTTAGCTCTTTAGGGGAGGTGATATTGGCGGCGGGGGTTGTCGAGGCACGGCCCATGCCGTATGCGGACGTCGGTGCCCCCCATGCCGGTTAGGTTCGGCGGTGCTCGCGATCCGTCCGGCGGTGCTCGGCGATCCGTCCGGCGGTGCTCCGTGAACCGTTCCGTAGCATAGGCCCTTAGTCGTGCGGGAGCCTCGGGCACCATCGGCACCTTGGTGCTAGGATGTCTGAGCCGGACACCATCGGCAAACTAAGCCCTTGGCCATGAAGGAGCCTCGCGGCGCCATCGGCACCTCGGTGCCGATGTCGCGGGAGCCTCGGGCACCATCGGCAACCTAGGCCCTTGGTCGTGCGGGAGCCTCGGGCACCATCGGCACCTCGGTGCTATGATGTCTGGGAGCCTCGGACCTTGTCGGCAACCTAGGCCCTTGGTCGTGCGGGAGCCTCGAGCACCATCGGCACCTTGGTGCTTGGATGTCTGGGAACCTCGGGCACCATCGGCAACCTAGGCCCTTGGTGCGTGCGAGAGGCTCGGGCACCATCGGCAAACTAAGCCCTTGGTCGTGCGGGGAGCCTCGGGCACCATCGAGAAAATAGGCCCTTGGTCGTGCGGGTGCCTCGGCCGCCATCGGCCCCTAGGTCTTTGGGATGTGCGGGAGCCTCGGACACCATCGGCAAACTAGGCCCTTGGTCGTGCGGGAGCCTCGGACCTTTGTCGGCAACCTAGGCCCTTGGTCGTCGGGAGCCTCGAGCACCATCGACACCTTGGTGCTTGGATGTGCAGGGAACCTCGGGCACCATCGGCAACCTAGGCCCTTGGTGCGTGCGAGAGGCTCGGGCACCATCGGCAAACTAAGCCCTTGGTCGTCGGGGAGCCTCGGGCACCATCGGTAAAATAGGCCCTTGGTGCGTGCGGGGCCTCGGCCACCATCGGCACCTCGGCCCTTGGTCGTGCGGGAGCCTCGGCCACCATCGGCACCTTGGTGGCTCGGATGTCTGGGAGCCTCGGGCGGCATCGGCACCTCGGTGGCTAGGATGTGCGGGAGCCTCGGACACCATCGGCAACTTGGTGCTTGGATGTGCGGGAGCCTCGGGCACCCATCGGCACCTTGGTGCACAGGATGTCTTGAGCTAAGAAGAGTGTCGCATTTGAGACGGTCGAATGTTGCTGGTAGCATATTGTGAAGTTTTTAGCTCTTTAAGGGGTGAGATCCATTGCCCCGGCGTGCCCCCTCCGAGCCGAGGTGGGGTGCGTCTAGCCCCCATGGGGGTCGGGTTAATCATAGCGACTCTGCAGGGGTGAGTCGGTCATGCCGTGGTGGTGGTAGGGGTGACAATTTTCCGGCGGTCAAGCCGTGCCCATAGAAATGTAATAGCGACTCCAAGACCAAGTTCCCTATTGGGCAAAGATCTCTTGGGGTGGCTTATGCATTGCTATGGGCTCGAGCTTAACTTGCCCTTCGCCCCGTCACGTTTAGGGCGCCTTGTGCATCCCAAGTCGGCGACCACACGGTGCCTTGGCCTTGCCAAGCCCTTGCCGCATTGAAGCGCCCGCGACCCTAGTACCAAGTCCTTTGGCAGCAGCGGCCTTTGGGGGTGTAAGTTGAGTTTGTAGGCTCGGTCTTGGCTCGACCAAGTCCGGTGGGACTTTTCCCTCGTAGTTCTCGTGCCAGCGGTTGTAGTGCGCCCTCGTTCGTTGTTCCTTCCGCTCCCCTACCATTCGGTTGGGTGGGCATTGGGCGGTGTGCGTGGGCGCTACTACTAATCATAATAGGCATATGAGTGGCGTTTTGGTTGTGTGTATTGGCGGGCTCCATGCTACTGCGCATCGAGCTGTCGATCCGCACTCCTCTTCATTAAGTCCCCTTGTTGTGTCGAACTCAAAGTGCGATCGGGATCTGTCTTTGCGTACCTAAGCGGATGGAATTATGGATGTGTTGCCGTCCCTTCTCCATCCGTGCCCTTGAGTGCGTGGTGGACCTCAATCGTGCCTTGTGTCGAGTCGCGCCCCTTAAATCGGCGTGGCCTCGTCGGTGCTTTGGTGCTCGATCGTGCTTCGGATCTGGAAAATATTTTTGAGAGTAGGGTTGAGGCCCTCATCTCTCGATGCCTATGCATTTGTCTCTTGACACAGACGATGCTCGTGCTCTGTTATGACCTCTTAAGTAGCTCACGGGGCATGTTGAGGGCCATGCGGTCTCTGCGGCGTCGCGGAGAATGCTACTGGTTGATCTGCCGGTAGTCATATGCTTGTCTCAAAGATTAAGCCATGCATGTGTAAGTATGAACAAATTGATTTGTGAAGCTGCGAATGGCTCATTAAATCGATTATAGTTTGTTTGATGGTATTTGCTACTCGGATAACCGTAGTAATTCTAGAGCTATCGTGCAACAAACCCGACTTCTGGAAGGATGCATTTATTAGATAAAAGGTCGGCGGGCTTTGCCGTTGCTCGATGATTCATGATAACTCGACGGATCGCTTACGGCCTTTGTGCGTGACGCATCATTCAAATTTACGCCTATCAACTTTCGATGGTAGGATAGTGGCCTACTATGGTGGTGACGGGTGGCGGAGAATTAGGGTTCGATTAGGAGGGAGCACGAAAGCGGCTACCACATCCAAGGAAAGGCGGCGGTAGCGCAAATTACCCAATCGACACGGGGAGGTAGTGACAATAAATAACAATACCGGGCTCTATGAGTGCAGTAATTGGAATAGTACAATCTAAATCCTTAACGAGGATCCATTGGAGGCAAATGCGGTGCCCGGTGACGCGGTAATTCCGGCTCAATAGCGTATATTTAAGTTGTTGCAGTTAAAAAGCTCGTAGTTGGACTTAGGGGTGGGTCGGCCGGTCCGCCTCACGGTGAAACCGATGCCTTTCGTCCCTCTTGCGGCGATCGCTCTGGCCTTAATTGGCGGGTCGTTCCTCGTATTTGTTACTTTGAAGAAATTAGAGTGCTCAAAGCGCGGGCCTACGCTTGTATACATTAGCATGGGATAACATCATAGGATTTCGATCCTATTGTGTTGGCCTTGGGATCGGAGTAATGATTAACGAGGGGACGGTCGGGGCATTACGTATTTCATAGTCGGAGGTGAAATTCTTGGATTTATGAAGGCGAACAAGCTGCAAGCATTTGCCAAGGATGTTTTCATTAATCAGAGCGAAAGTTGGGGGCTCGAAGGCGATCGGATACCGTCCTAGTCTCAACCATAAGCGATGCCGACCGAGGATCGGCGGATGTTACTTTTAGGACTCATGGCACCTTATGAAATCAAAGTCTTTGGGTTAGGGAGTATGGTGCAAAATTTGAAACTTAAAGGAATTGTGGAAGGGCACCACCGGGAGTGGAGCACTGCGGCAATTGACTCAACAGAAACTTACGGGTCGGACATAGTAAGGATTGATGGTGAGAGCTCTTTCTTGATTCTATGGGTGGTGGTGCATGGCCGTTCTTAGTTGGTGGAAGCGATTTATGCAGTTAATTAGTTATGAGCGAGACCTCGACTGCTAACTAGCTACGGAGGTGATCCTCCGTGGCTAGCTTCTTAGAGGACTATGGCCTTTTAGGCCAAGGAAGTTTGAGGCAATAGCAGTGCTGTGATGCCCTTAGATGTTACGGGCGCCTGCGCTTCTGTGATGTATTCAGCGAGTCTATAGCCTTGGCGGCGGGCCGGGTAATCTTTGAAATTTCATCGTGATGGGGATAGATCATTGCAATTGTTGGTCTTCAGCGAGGAATTCCTAGTAGCGCGAGTCATCGGCTCGCGTTGACTAAATCACGCCCTTTGTACACACCGCCGTCGCTCCTACCGATTGAATGGTCGGTGAAGTGTTGGGATCGCGGCGGCGTGGGCGGTTCATTTGCCCATGACGTCGCGAAGTCGAACCTTATCATTTAGAGGAAGGAGAAGTCGTAACAAGGTTTCCGTAGGTGAACTGCGGAAGGATCATTGTCGAAACACTGCCTAGCGAGCGACCCATGAGCGAGTTGCAAACAACACGGAGGTGGTGCGGGTGCATCCTCGCCTCTCGCCACCCGTGTCTCGGGCGGCCGGTCTCGTCGTCCCTACGCCCGTCGGGTGGGGTGAGATCGGGATCAACCTCTTGAGGCAAAGCGAACAAACCCGTGCGAATCGCGCCAAGGAATCGAAAGCGAAAAAAGGGCCGTCTTACAGCCGCCCGCACCGTTCGCGGTGTCGGTGCTTGATGATCTTTGTTCTCTTGTGCATAAAATATCTGAGCGACTCTCGACAGCGGATATCTCGGCTCTCGCGCCGATGAAGAGCGTGGCGAAATCACGATACTTGTGTGTGGTGCGAATCCGTGAACCATCGAGTCTTTGAGCGCAAGTTGCGCCCCAAGCCATTAGGCGAGACACGTCTGCTGGGTGTCACGCATCGTCGCCCCATCCAACCATGAGCCCTCGAGCCTCGGTTGGACCGCGGGCGAAATTGGCCTCCGTGCGCTCCTGACCCGGCGGTTGGCCTAAATTCGAGTCCTCGGCGACATCATCGTCGCGACGATCGGTGGTAATCTTTGTAAGCAACCTCGTTCGGTCGTGCGCGTCCGTCGATCGAGACCCTTGAACCCTTCGGCATCGCAAGGGCGGTGCTCGCGCGCGACCCAGTCGGCGGGATTACCGTGAGTTTAAACATATCAATAAGCGGAGGAAAAAAACTTACGAGATTCCCCTAATAGCAATGGCGAGCGGGAAAAGCCCGGCTTGAGAATCGGTGCGCCATCGGCGTCCGAATTGTAGTCTGGAGAAGCGTCCTCGGTGACGGGCCGGGCCCAAGTCCCTGGAAAAAGCGTAGGGAAAGGTGAAGCCCGTCGTGCGGACCTGTCGCACCACAGTATTCTCTGAGTCGGGTTGTTTGGGAATCTGACCCTAATCGGTGATAAATTCCGTCAAAGGCTAAATCTGGGCGAGGCCGATGGCGAACAAATCTGCATGAGGAAAGATGAAAAGGACTTTGAAAGAGAGTCAAGAGTGCTTGAAATTGTCGGGAGGAAGCGGATGGGGGCGGCGATGCGCCCGGTCGGATGTGGAGCAGCGAGGCCGTCCGCCCGTCGGCTTCGAGGCGTGGACCAAAGCATGGTCGTGGCGGCCCAAGCCGGGCCTTTGATCGCCCGTGGAGGCGTCGTCGCCTCGATCGTGGGATTCAGACCGCGCCGCCTCGGCGTGCCCGGCACTGCGTGCTCGGGCGTCGACTGCGGGCTCCCATTCGGCCCGTCTTGAAACACGGACCAAGAGTCGACATGTGTGCGAGTCAGCGGGCTAGAAAACCCGT
>NW_026291424.1:0-7500 GCF_025698545.1 Gossypium raimondii
GTATTTGAACTATGATTCATACTTAATATTCAAACCTCGTGGCCGGACTCAAAAAAAAATTCAAAGAAAGAGTTATATTATTTATAAATCGAAAGATTTTTTATTCTTTCAAACTCTCATTTAGTTTATGCTTATTTTGATCAAAGGACAAACCTTTCTTTTCTTTGTATTTTTTTTTATTATATCTATTCTATTGATTGAATAAGTGATGATCCAATGGTTCTTACTCAAAGAATCTTTGGACTTAGTTTGAAGGTTTTATTGAATCATCGCGGTTCTGGTATGAATCTGAAGTTTCAATTGATTCATAGGGTCTTAACAAGAGAATTCCTATCAAAAAGAAAGAAAACAAGAATAAAGCCACATTTCATACAAAGAACAAATCAAAGCAAAGAAAAATAAATAAGTAGGTAAATAGAAGATTCAAGAGGCCTGTAACGATCAACATAAAGACGACTGCGCCGACTTGATTTTTTGGCATTATAATTACAACTACAAAAAAGAGCTTTCGGATTTTCACTCTTTTGTGTCTTCAGATAAAATTGAATGAAAAGATTAAGAAGTTTCAAACTTTCTATTCCATATCCGTTTCAGCTATTACTTGGTTGTTTTTGTTTGAGCTGTACGAGATGAAATTCTCATATACGGTTCTCGGGGGGGGTCCTCTTGGTTTACCTATCTCAATAAAGTCTATGATTGGTTCGAAGAGCGCCTCGAAATTCAGGCGATTGCAGATGATATAACTAGTAAATATGTTCCTCCTCATGTTAACATATTTTATTGTCTAGGAGGAATTACGCTTACTTGTTTTTTGGTACAAGTAGCTACAGGATTTGCTATGACTTTTTACTATCGTCCAACCGTTACTGAGGCTTTTGCTTCTGTTCAATACATAATGACTGAAGCTAACTTTGGTTGGTTAATCCGATCAGTTCATCGATGGTCGGCAAGTATGATGGTCTTAATGATGATCCTGCACGTATTTCGTGTCTATCTCACTGGTGGTTTTAAAAAACCTCGCGAATTAACTTGGGTTACAGGCGTGGTTCTGGGTGTGTTGACCGCATCTTTTGGCGTAACAGGTTATTCCTTACCTCGGGACCAAGTTGGTTATTGGGCAGTCAAAATCGTAACAGGCGTTCCGGACGCTATTCCGGTAATAGGATCGCCTTTGGTAGAGTTATTACGTGGAAGTGCTAGTGTGGGACAAGCCACTTTGACCCGTTTTTATAGTTTACACACTTTTGTATTACCCCTTCTTACTGCTGTATTTATGTTAATGCATTTCCTAATGATACGTAAGCAAGGCATTTCGGGTCCTTTATAGAGAATATAGACCATAGCTATATTGTAACCAATAATTTATCTTATTACTTGGGGGAGGAACAATAGTATTTCATTGCTACAAATATGGATTATTGAAAAAAAAATAAGACATGTATTTGGATATTTCCTTTCAACTACAACAATATTCTATTATTTATTTGATATGACATGAATAGTTGAAGGGAATTCCCCGAAGAAAATGGATTATGGGAGTGTGTGACTTGAACTATTGATTGGGCCGTGCAGAAATATGCCTTTATCTGCTACATTGGAATTCACAACCAAATGTGTCTTTGTTTCAACCACCGTGTAAGCCCCATACAAAGGATAGGCTGGTTCGCTTGAAGAGAATCTTTTCTATGATCAGACCTGACGATGTTGTGTATAAATAGGGCTCCGTAAGATCCAGTAGAATAAGTGATTTGGCATAATCCAAATTAGATTTTAGTTTTTTTTTTTACTTTCTTATCTTAATAGTATGAAAATGCATTCATTTCTTCTGCATCGACCCGATTTAATTATACTATCGGAGTGAAACAAGGGATCTAAAGAAGAGCAAAGGCTAGACTATATTAGTAACAAGTAAATCCTTTGTATGTAAAAAATCTCGATATATTTTTGGGATAAAGGTGAATCGCAAGGCCTAAGACGACCCATAAAGCACTTGATCACGATCAACTTTGTACGCCTACTTGGGTATTGAGCATTTACCTGTAAAAATGAAATTCCTTGGAATGTATAATTGCAACTCCGTAAAATGGAATCGGGTACCTTTTTCTTACATATGGAACCATTCATATATGTGGGGATAACATATAGATTTATTTTAAACATATAGAATATAGATTTATTTTATAGGTATCCGTTTGTATCCATTTGATTCGATTGACTTTTGCTTGAGCCGGATGATGAAAAATTATCATGTCCGGTTCCTTTGGGGGATGGATCTAGAAAAATTCACCTATCCTAATAACAAAAAAACCTGACTTGAACGATCCTGTATTAAGAGCTAAATTAGCTAAAGGTATGGGTCATAATTATTATGGGGAACCCGCATGGCCCAATGATCTTTTATATATTTTTCCAGTAGTAATTCTCGGTACTATTGCTTGTAACGTGGGCTTAGCGGTTCTAGAACCTTCAATGATTGGTGAACCCGCGGATCCATTTGCAACTCCTTTGGAAATATTACCTGAATGGTATTTCTTTCCTGTATTTCAAATACTTCGTACAGTCCCTAACAAGTTATTGGGTGTTCTTTTAATGGTTTCAGTACCCGCGGGATTATTAACAGTACCGTTTTTGGAAAATGTTAATAAATTCCAAAATCCATTTCGTCGTCCAGTAGCGACAACCGTTTTTTTGATTGGTACTGCAGTAGCCCTTTGGTTGGGTATTGGAGCAACATTACCGATTGATAAATCCCTAACTTTAGGTCTTTTTTAAATTGAATCAATTAAAAAAAAATATCATGATGTGCGTATCTAGGGAGTAGTCACTTCAAAGGCAAAGTGAATTCTCCCTAGATACATTTATTCAATTCTGGTCCGAATCTATGGATTGTGCTGAAGGTTCAAAATCCATTGGATTAAAAATTTTGATAAATCAATTTCGAAATGCTTTTTCTACTTCTTTTCTAGAATGCCCAATATTTGTTTTACATCTTCTATGCGAAAGTGTTCAATTTTCATAAGGTCTTCTCGACTGTTATTCAAAAGGTCCAATAATGTATGTATATTGGACTTTTTGAGACAATTATAGATCCTGGGAGGCAATTCTGATTGGTCAATAAAAATCGATTTCAATGCTATTTCTTTTTTCTTTTTTGTTAGTTTAACTAATCTATCATGAAACGGAAAAAAAGGTAAAGTAACATCGTGTTGATTGTTTTCTAAATGTAAGTTTTCTTCTTCCGCATGTAGAAAAGGAATAAATAAATCAATCAAATTGCGAGAGGCTTCATGAAGTGCTTCTTTCGGAGTTAAACTTCCATTTGTCCATATTTCTAGAAAAAGTATCTCCTGTTTTTCATTATCATTCCCATAACAATGAATACTATGATTCGCATTTCGAACAGGCATGAATACAGCATCTATAGGATAACTTCCGTCGTGAAAGTTCTTTGGCGTTTTTATACCGTATCCTCTATTTCTCTCGATTTGTAATCCAATACACAAATCAATTGGTTCGGTTAGGCTGGCTACATGCTGTGTATTATCAACGATTTCCACAGAAGGTGGTAAGATGATGTCTTGAGCAGTTACATATCCGGGACCCTTGGCACAAATAAAGGCGTTACGAGTTCCATACAAATTCCCTCTCAATACAATTTCTTTCAAATTCATTAAAATTTCATGGACTGATTCTTGAATACCTACTATGGTAGAATATTCGTGGGGTATTTTCTCAGATTTTGCACGTGTAATGCATGTTCCTTCTAGTTCTCCAAGCAAAGCTCTTCGCATCGCAATGCCTATTGTGTCGGCTTGGCCTTTCATAAGTGGAGACAGAATAAAGCGTCCATAATAAAGGCGCTTACTATCTGTTCTTGATTCAACACACTTCCACTGTCGTGTCCGAGTCGAAGTAGAGACTTTTACTTTCTCTCGAACCATAGTAATATTATTTTATTTGATCAGATCATTGAATCATTTATTTCTCTTGAAATCTCTTTAGTTTCTACACGTCTTTTTTAGGGGTCTACAGCCATTATGTGGCATAGGGGTTACATCCCGTACGAAACTTAATAGTATACCACTTCTACGAATAGCTCGTAATGCTGCATCTCTTCCGAGACCAGGACCCTTTATCATAACTTCTGCTCGTTGCATACCTTGGTCTACTACTGCTCGAATAGCATTTCCCGCTGCGGTTTGAGCAGCAAAAGGGGTCCCCCTTCTTGTACCCTTGAATCCACAAGTGCCGGCGGAGGACCAAGAGATTACCCGACCCCGTACATCTGTAACAGTAACAATGGTATTGTTGAAACTTGCTTGAACATGAATAACTCCTTTTGGTATTCTACGTGCACTTTTCCGTGCACTACTGCGCCCATTCCTACGTGAACCAACTTTTGGTATAGGTTTTGCCATATTTTATCATTTCATAAAGATAAGTCAGAGATATATGGATATATCCATTTCATGTCAAAACAGATCTTCTATTTTTATTTGTTTATCGCTTTCTTTAAGATTAGTTTCTTTTCTTTCAGGAGTTCTTTTTGGAATAGAAAGATTATCCTTGTCTTTGTTTATGTCTCGGGTTAAAACAAATTACGATAATTCGTCCCCTCCTACGGATTAGGCGACATTTTTCACAAATTTTACGAACGGAAGCCCTTATTTTCATAGTTGTTATTCCTTAAATTTTTCCGAATTCGCTTATTGGAAGAAAATAAGTTTCTTGAAATTTGAATTGGATCCCCCCAAAAGGAATCTTGAAGTTGAAAAAACTACCTAATCGTTCGAATCCTTGTTGCGAAGTCTATAAATTATACGCCCCCCTGGTTGAATCATAAGCACTTACTTCACTTTTGTTGACTCTATCCCACGTTGGTAAAACTCTCCCGAAACATAACCTAAAATCAGTTCTTCATTATCTAAAGGAATCCGGGTGGGAGTGATTTACTAATTAAACCTTCATGAATCCATTTTTTGTTCTTTTATTCCAGGTAAAACTTCCTTGACGTATCAACTACCGTAGGGCAGGAGGAGTTCTATTAGACAACCCGTGCTTTTTTTTTTTTTTTTGCACAAATGGAGAGTTTCGGATACAATTCGTATACCGGACAGATTACCATATATAACACAAAATTTCTCCACCGATTCCTTCTAGTCGAGCCTCCCGGTCTGTCATTATACCCCGAGAAGTAGAAAGAATTACAATCCCCATCCCGCCTAAAATCCTAGGAATTTGTTGATAGTTAGAATAGATTCGTAGACCTGGTCGACTGATCCGTCGTAAATTTAAAATAGTTCTATGTGGTCCTTTTCTATTCCTTCTATGTCGTAGGGTTAAAACCAAAAAATATTTGTTGCGTTCCCGATGTTTCCTTACGTTATCGATAAAACCTTCTCGTAAAAGTATTTTAACAATGTTTTCAGTGATGTTAGTAGATCCTATTTGAATCGTTCCTTTTCTATTCATATCAGCATTTCGTATAGAGGTTATTATGTCAGCAATAGTGTCCTTACCCATGGTAAACTAAAATTTTTGTTGCTCCCGAATTTTGATATAACCAACGTGGTCTTTTTTTTTTTTTACTTAGTAAAGGTATATACGTGAGACACAATCTACTAATTAATCTATGCCATTTAAATACTCTAAATACTCTAACTATACTTGGGTCTCGTCTTATAATACCTCGGGAGCTAATGAAACTATTTTAGTGAAATTTAACTGTCTCAATTCCCGGGCGATCGCACCAAAAATTCGAGTTCCTTTTGGATTTCCTTCTTGATCAATGACAACGGCAGCATTGTCATCATATCGTATTATCATCCCGTTGTCGCGTTTGAGTTCTTTACGAGTACGTACAATTACAGCTCTGATCACTTCTGATCTTTCTAGAGGTGTATTTGGTACTGCTTCCTTGATCACAGCAACAATAACGTCACCAATATGAGCATATCGGCGATTACTAGCTCCTATGACTCGAATACACATCAATTCTCGGGCCCCGCTGTTATCTGCTACATTCAAATGGGTCTGAGGTTGAATCATTTTTTTAATCTCTTTTTTCAATGTAACAAAGGACGAAGAAAAAAAGAAATATTGTTTGTCAAAAAAAAAGGAAACTCGCAATTGTTTTTTTATTCCCAAGACAAGACTTCTTTCCTTTGGTTCTATATTCCTATCCTGAAATAATGAATTGAGTTTTTATAGGCATTTTTGACGCCGCTATTGAAATAGCCTTTCTGGCTATATTTTCGGCTACTCCGCTCATTTCATAAAGTATTCTGCCCGGTTTAACGACAGCTACCCAATACTCGGGAGATCCTTTCCCCGAACCCATACGTGTTTCTGTAGGTCTTACCGTAACGGGTTTGTCTGGAAATATACGTACCCATATTTTTCCACCACGGCGTACATTTCGTGTCATTGCGCGGCGCCCCGCTTCTATTTGTCTAGATGTAATCCAAGCGGGTTCAAGTGCTTGAAGAGCATATCTACCGAAACAAATCCGATTACCTCGATACGATATCCCCTTCATTCTTCCTCTATGTTGTTTACGAAATCGGGTTCTTTTGGGGTTATAGTTGATGGTTGTTGTTTATGAATTCCATCTCTACTACAGAACTGGACATGAGAGTTTCTTCTCATCCAGCTCCTCGCGAAAAAAAAAAATGACTAAAAAAATATTTAATTCTTAATCTTAAGATATACAGGTAGTTAATGAATAATTGAATCTTGGGATTCTTTGCTTTGCGATTTTATCTGATCTATTAGAAATTTGTATATCTTGTTTGGATCTATTGGATATATATAAGTATAAGGAATTAAACACGGATTCTATTTCTAGATAATGTCTTATCTTGGTTTTGTTATAATGTTATAACGAATCTTTATTTTGTTTTTATCATATTCATATCAGATTCAGATCGACAAAAATTGAACAATCAAATAAAATTAAACTCAAATTTTCGCGGGCGAATATTTACTCTTTTTCTAGTTCAGTTGTCGGGTTAACCCATGACCTCTCAGAATCAGAATAAAAAGAAATGCAGTGGTCTCTGGTTTGTTCCGCCATCCTCCCCGATAAATCATTAGGATTCGTTTTCAATAGAATCCTCCGCATTCACGGGTTCCGTCGTCCCCATCGCTCTCGATTAATGCTTAGGTCTGAATTCTCCAATGGAGCCTTAATTTAATATTTCTATTTATTTAATAAAATAAAAATAAAATTTGTTCTTGAGTCAACCTTCTCAGTCTTTATTGACTTAAGTTAAGGCTCTTGATTTTTTCTTCAATGAACAGATATTCATCTAATTATTGATGAATCTCTATTGATGCTCTATTACATTGCTCTTTATGAGATGCTTCATAGACCTTACATATTGGAATCCTATGTCATTTCATTGCTATTTCTGTTTCTCTCTTTCTCTCATCCTTCTATTTATCCACATACTTTTTATTTTGCTTCACAATTTCGATCTATTCATAATCAGATTGGTT
>NW_026291425.1:0-38104 GCF_025698545.1 Gossypium raimondii
AAATACTCGTTTGGACGAGGGCTTAAACAATCATAAGCTAAACCTGTGCTGACGAATAACCAACCCGCGATGAATAGGGAAGGTATAGTAATACTATGAATGACCCAGTATCGAATACTGGTAATAATATCAACAAAAGAACGTTCTCCTGTGCTTCCAGACATGCCGAGCTCCACATATTCTTGTGGGGATCGATTCCGTAAAAGATGGGATCAGTAAATGGGAATTCACCGAAACTCAATCTTTGTGAGATCGTCAATATTGTACCAAAGGTATTTTTAGAGTATACCGAATCAGTATAGCTATCCTTCTTCTGACACAGCAACGCAATTTCAAACAGTATATCGACGTGAAGTGCTAGATAATTTCTTTCTTCTTCTTGCTTGTCGATGTATAACCAGGTATCATGCAATAGAAAATTCCTCAAATTCCTGGAGGTATTGGCTTGGGCCTAGAAACGGCGGATCAGGTAACCCGTGAATCCAACGAGTTGGTTTATAATAATTCATGAAGGAAATTATCATATTTCCGCAAGTCAATTAGATGCGAAATATAAAAATTGACTTTTTTTCGTAGTTGCACAAGAGGTTTTGTTTTTTGTTGGAAGCCCTCTTTTTTTATTTTAAGGAATTGCTTAGTCGTCTAGTAACAAGTAAGAGTAGTCGATAGTATTAGATATAGATAAAAAAAAAGCAAGGAATAAAAAAATTCTACTAATCAATATTTGTGAGGCGGCCTTTCTTGTATTCTTGTATTAGATCCAAAGGTTTTTCTTGACCTAGCTACAAAGATGATGAATCGATTTCTTTTCTTTTCTACTCTTGTCCTGCCGCTCTATTTTGTGAATACCGTTTATAATGATTGATGAAGCAAAAATTTCAATTGAACTTATTATTTCAATTGGTATTTTTGCTTATCCCCCTCTCGTTTAAAAATTGAAACTTAGGTAAGTGCTTTATAAACATATGTATAAAAAGAACATATTTCATTTAGCTCCTTCATGCCTACTATAACTAGTTATTTCGGTTTTTTACTAGCGGCTTTAACTATAACCTCAGCTTTATTTATTGGTCTGAGTAAGATACGACTTATTTGAAAATTAATTCAATGAACGAACAATTCATAAAAACAAAGCTTTCTGTCCTATTCCATATATTCTCTAGCTCCTTACCGTGTTAATTATCAATTATTAGGTATTGATATTCATGGGCAATAGAAATTAATATTTAGGGATAGATATTACCTTTCTTTTTCTCCTTTCAAATAAATTGAAATGATTGAAGTTTTTCTATTTGGAATCGTCTTAGGTCTAATTCCTATTACTTTGGCTGGATTATTCGTAACCGCATATTTACAATACAGACGTGGTGATCAGTTGGACCTTTGATTAATTAACATACCTTTTTTGGATTAATTAACATACCTTTTTTTGACTGACCCCTTTAATTCTTAAATTTTTGAATTTCAATTTATTTAATAATTTGAATTTAATAATTTAATTCAATGAGGTCAAATTCGAATTGCTGTTCAATTTTTTTTTTCAGTTCGGTGTAATTTTTGACCTAACAAGAGCGGAATCACGCTCTGTAGGATTTGAACCTACGACATTGGGTTTTGGAGACCCACGTTCTACCGAACTGAACTAAGAGCGCTTTCTTATCATAATAAATAAGACTGTAAAAAAGAGGATTCTTTTATTTTATAACCCCAATACATCGCGCACAACTATACTATCATATATCATATATATATGAGAAAATGATAGATTATGTATGCTAATTTTAATCAATCTAAAACGACTCCTCGTTACTGCTCAAAGGGAAGTAATAGGTAGGGATGACAGGATTTGAACCTGTGACATTTTACCCAAACAAACGCCTACCAAGCTGCGCTACATCCCTTTCAATTGGCCTACAATGTCATTGTAGAGAATCCCTGTCTTGTTTTCCCACCCTTATTTCATCTATTGATATACAAAACGGATCTTTCCATTTCCTCTTTTGGTCTCATATCATATAACAACCATATAATGAATAATAAATGAATATTTTTGGCGGAATTCTCAGGCGGAAAGGGACCTATTTTGTTTTGCTGTTTTAAGAAAGGAAAATCTTATCTATCGAATCATTGTACATTTTAATTTGAATTAGGAATTCCGGGTACAAATAGACAAATCCAAGTGGTCTTTAACCACACATACATGCGATTATATATGTATTACCATAATGTAATACGATAAAGAAGGAGGATTTTAAATGCGAGATCTAAAAACATATCTTTCCGTAGCACCGGTACTAAGTACTCTCTGGTTCGGTTCTTTAGCGGGTTTATTAATAGAGATCAATCGTTTCTTCCCGGATGCGTTAACATTCCCTTTTTTTTAATTCTAGTTATTGCCGCGGGACGGGGCGAAAAAGATTAGATCGAGATACAATCAAATATCTGTGACTACTCTCTCCCCCCTTTTTTAGTTTTTTTCGAATTAGATAAGAATTAGATAAAATAAATAAGGAAGGTAGAACGAAAAAAGTAGATTCAACCTCACCGAAACTCGGGTTCAAGCTCCAATTAAATTACTAGTAGAGCGAAAAGAGAAATGTGGCTGGAACAACAGTATCCTACAAGATACTTAAAGAAAATACCGTACGGTGGTTTGATTCTAAATAGAGTTCGAAATCGTTGTATTACTTATTCTTATTATTTACTATTACTCTAAATCTATATTGATTTACTATATTGATTGCAACAAAATCTTTCAAGATTTGGTTTTGAGTTAACAACTTTTATTTTTTTTTTTCATTCCTTTCTTCTTCGCTTTTGATCGGAAAATAGAAAAGTTGGGTGAATTAAAAACTCAAAGGAGGTTCATGGCCAAGAGTAAAGATGTCCGAGTAACGATTATTTTGGAATGTACCAGTTGTGTTCGAAACGGCGTTAATAAGGAATCAACAGGTATTTCCGGTATATTACTCAAAAAAGACACAATACGCCCAGTCGATTGGAATTGAAGAAATTCCGCATATTTTGACCAATTCAAGGTAAAAATGGGGTTGCTCCTCGGCAAAACTGGGATAAAGTTGAGCCAAAAGATCACGATTCAAGATAAATTCATGGGGAAGTGGGATCTCTTTAGGGTCTACTCAGCATTTAGAAATTGGTTTATCGGTAAAGATACATGTACTTGATGCCCCGCCCAAGAAAGGGACCCAAGCCCCAGTAGCCCTGCTAAATGGTGATTCAACATAGATTCTACATCTTGGAACCAAGCCAATTTTGGGGCCGCTTTGTGATAATGGAACCAACCGGCAAAAAGCATTAAGGCCGCAAAGACCAATGCACCGATTGCGGTACAATAGAGTTGTAATTCACTAGTTATTCCAGATGCTCGCCAAATCTGAAAAAAACCAGAGGTTATTTGTATTCCTCAAACCCCCCACATCGCCATTCAAGATTTCTTGGCCCACTATTGGCCAAACCACCTGGGCGCTAGGTCCAATGTGAGTAGGATCGCTGAGCCATGCTTCATAATTGGAAAAACGAGCACCGTGGAAATACATGCCGCTCAGCCAAAGAAAGATGATGGAGAGTTGGCCGAAATGGGCACTAAATATTTTGCGAGATCTCCTCCAAATCACTGGTATGGCTATCGAAATCGTGAGCATCGGCATGTAGGTTCCAGATCCAAGTGGTAGTATCGGGTCCCTTAGCTATTGTTCTTGAGAAATGGCCCGCCTAGCCCATTCCTCGAAAGAAGTTTTACGGGATCCCTATCTACCAAAATTTTACTTCTGGTTCCGGCGAACGAATAATCATTGAGTCCTCCTCTTTCCGGACAACACATACAAAGAGACCCGCCAACAGTCAGTAATTAGTGAACCTATGAGAGACGCTTATAATTAGTTTCTTTCTCTTCTATCTCTCATCTATCTATCTATTTTTATCTATCTATTTTTCTTTAGTTATTCACTAGAGCAATTATGATCTGGAAGTCGATCCGGGGCAAGTGTTCGGATCTATTATGACATATCCATGAGGCGCTCAACGGACCTTTTAATCTTATAAAACCTTTTCGGACTTTACTTACATTGGTGCAAAACCCATTTTTGTGCAACCGGTGTAGTGTATTCATATCTCAATTAGAAGTTCCGAGGTGGAGTTTTTTGTCTTACATAGATAGAACAAACAATATTACTCTATCCCAAATCACGTGCGCATTCATTACTAGGATACTCCAGTATCGATAGTTAGTCATTTGAGGGTTTTATTAGTTTTAGTTTTAAGTTTTAATAGAAATAGAAGCAGAAAATCAAATATATATATTTGATTTTGCTATATCCGTGTATTACTTATCCTTACGAAATATCAAACGAAATAGAACGATTTGAGAAAGGATATAATGAAATTCTTTGATTGGTTTTTCCAGAGAGAAATGCTCGTTTTATTTGACCCATGGGTCCAACAAAACCAAATCATTACACAATTAATTCCAATTAAATTAATATTTTTACTATTTAAATATTCAAATTGAATAGAAAATCGAATTTAATAATTTTAATGGTACCGTAATTTATTTAATTAAATTAAATATTAAATAAATGGATTTAATAGAAATTAAATAGAATAAGAATAGAATTTAATAGAATTCTCTAATTTCTAATTCAAATTTCGAATCCTAAAACTAAAATAATAATAAATAAACAGAGCTCTTGTTCTTATTCGAAACGCCGTGATCTTTAACCAATTCTGCGCTTCAATATAATTACCAGGAGTAAGCGCTATAGCCTGTTTCCAATACTCAGCGGCTTGATCGAACCAAGCCTCCGCTATTTCAGAATCCCCCTGTCGAATGGCCTGTTCTCCCCGGTCGAAATAGGCGGTTCAATTCCTTCCCTTAGAACCGTACTTGAGAGTTTCCTACCTCATACGGCTCGGCAGTCAATTCTTTTGGTGTCCCATTTTTTTACCCTACCATATATCCAATTGAATGAGATTTCTCATAGATCTATCGATTTGTCTCGGGTTAACCAAAAGGGGTTAATTACATGAGTTTCAAACTCTAATTTGGATTAAATTAATAATAAGTTTTATCTTTTCTCCCACCTTCAGAAAAATAAAGCATAGGCATTTCGGGCTGTCGTCCGTTAGATTTTTCTGAAAGGTAACTATCTCGGTTTCATATCATATAGAAATTTATATAGAATCCTTGAAAAGACTTCTTCCTCATAAAAAGACTTACTGTCTTTGGGATCTGATGCTACACCGCTGCTCAATAACTTGGGATCGGCTCTATTACATAAGTCGATTCCTAATTTTATCTCATATCATGACATAAATAAGCAGTTCTTATTTATTGTATCGGCTCAAAACCTCGCTAATTGATCTTTACGGCGCTTCCTCTATCAATTAGATCTTTATCCATAGAATAAAGTATCTAGGCATATATATTTCTTCATATTTCGACTTCTATGAAGTTTCTTTTTTATTACAGCTGATAAAAATCGTTTTTGGACGATGCAATATGTAGAAAGCCTATTTTTTCTAGTATTTTATTTACTAGCGTGTTTATTTACTAGCGTATTTATTTACTAGCGTATTTGCTCTTTCTTTCCTTTTTATTTCTATAGTGGAGATAGTCGCACGTAATGACAGATCACAGCCATATTATTAAAAGCTTGTAAGAACGGGTTTCGTTCTAGTGCTCGAAAATAATATTCTAAAGCTTTTGTATGCTCTCCATTACTTGTGTGGATAAGGCCTATGTTATATAGTATATAATTGATCATAGGGATCAATTTCTAGTCGCATAGCTTCATAATAATTCTGTAAGGCCTCCGTATAACTTCCTTCGGATTGAGTTGACATCCGTTACGGTCGTCATTCGATTCAAAGAATTCTCCGTTCCAAAAACCGTACATGAGATTTTCACCTCATACGGCTCCTCCTTTATGTGCATAATGAGAATAATCCATGGAATTAAAAAAAAGGTCGAAATATTGTCATTATGAACTGAGCGGGGCTAATGTTTTTACAAGAAATCTCTAGCCAACCCTCTTGCAAAAGATCTTTTCTTACCATCAAGCGTGTTCGTACTAGATAAAAAAGTAAACTCCAACAATTTCTTTGTTCTCAACGCTCCTTAATTTCCAGGAATTAGTCACTTCAACAATCTTCGATGGTTATATAGGTATCCAAAGTACGAACAAGATGGATGTTTGTTGTCCCAACCATTTCTCTTAGTTCCGATCCCGATAAAGAAAGGGAATCATTAATAACAAAGTTTTCGTGTTGTTGATTCCTGGGCGTAGTGCTTCTTCCTCTATGCCGCCTATTGGTACTCGTGTAGTAGGGTTGACCCACAATACAGACCCATAGGTGTAACCTTTCGCTCAATACTGAATCAACAATTGAAGCATCTGAGGTTGCATTAATCGGGGATACACGACAGAAGGAATTGCTGTTATTTATAAACTTCACCTTCAACAAGCGTAGATCTTTTGTTTTCAATAGCCTTTTTCTATTCTGAATAATGTGTCTTTTTCCTAAGACTGAGAGTGGTAAAGTAAATAAAAAGTAAATAATAAATAAAGGAAAAATATATATATAATAATAATCAAATCGCACCATCTCTGTAATAAGTAAATGCCTCTTTTCTCCTGAAGTTGTCGGAATTATTCGTATAAGATATTGGCTACAATTGAAAAGGTCTTATCAATAAAATTTCCATTTATCTGCGATCTAGGCATAGGTAGCAATCCATTCTATAACTCTTTTCATTACCCTCGTGAGAAAATAAAATGATCTCACAAACAAAGGAAGTGTACAGTACGAAATAACATAAAAGTAGATCCATTCCATTTTTTTCATTTTTCGAGCCCTGAGGCTAAAGAAAAGTGATAAAAAAGTGATGAAAAGTTTTCTATTTTTTAGCAAGTTTCCTAGTTAGAATTGATATTGTTCGTAACTCATCGAACAATCTAATATGAATAACTCGCTATTCGCTCGGGGTATCGGCCATAATAATTATGTAGGAGAGATGGCTGAGTGGTTCAAGGCGTAGCATTGAACTGCTATGTAGACTTTGTTTACCGAGGTTCGAATCCTCTCTTCCGCACCTTCACCTAATTCGCCGATGTAACTGACTACAATGTATCAAATCAAATAAGAACATATATATAAAGAATTAGATCCTTCTTTAGTATAGATTCTCTATTCCCAATTCCTTTTAATATGGAATACGTAAAATAGCATACAGGGATGAAAATCTCTTACGTATCTATCATACATGAATAGGAGAAAATCTCCTGAATCAAACCCATTCCCTGTCTTCCTTTACTTAATTCTTAACTCAGGTGAAAAGGGGCAGAACCCTTGTTTTGTTATTTTAGGTTAGGTTTAAGTCTGACGAGAATAATATTCTACGACAAGCAATTCATTTATTTTCAAACCAACCCATTTCCTATCTATTATTTGATTGACTAACTTTATATTGTAATGTGAAAGGTCAAATGTTTTGGTAATTCCTCATTGGTGGATGAATCAAGATAATTTTGAATCAGAGTTCTAGATTTTTGTTCATCTCCCTCGCTGAAATAATATCTCGGGGTTTGCAGCGATAACTTGGTATATCTACTGTACGCCCATTAACTCAAAATATGTCTATGGTTAACTAATTGACGGGCTTGAGGAATAGTCGAAGCCATACCCAATCGAAAAAAGGATGTTATCCAACCGCATTTCAAGCAATTGTAGTAAAACCTGATTCCTGTTGACCCTTTGGCTTTTCTGGCAATACGAACGTATTTTAAGTAATTGTCGTTCTGTAAGCGCCATAATGAAAAACGCAATTTTTGTTTTTCTTCTAAACGAATACGGTATTGAGATTTTTACCGGGCGCGATTGGTTTCTAAGATCGCCTCGGCTCTAGGCCTTTACTAGTTAGGTCCCGGCAAAGCCCCCAGACGGCGTATTTTTTGAAACGAGGCCTCGGTAACGTGACATAAGGACTCCTTATTAATTTGAATTTTATTGAAATTTCATAAACCGAAATTAAAACTGAACTAAGCCGAAGGAAATCGACTGAAGGATTGGATTACAAATATTAATTGAGATGAATTGATCAATATCCATACTTTACTTTTTTTTGTATTGTATATAATGTATACAAAAATAGAAATAAAATATATATAATAATATATAAAAATAATATATAAATATAAAAATAACTAAAATAGTTAGAATATATATAGAATAAAATAGATATAATATATAAATAAATTGAATAGAATATTAAATATATAAATAAATTAAACCAAAAGAGTTTCCTTAGAGTTTCCTTTTTTTTCTTGATTTATTCTGCAAAGATCTAACTCCTCAAATTGATCCCTAATTGGAAGTTTCGACGAGATAATAAACAGATTGTTGACCTTTGGAAAGAAAAGGGGAAAAAGCTTTTTCACTGTTTGTTCTTTTGATTTCAAAAAAACATTCTAAATTATGTAAAAAGGCAAAAGCAAACAAATAGGGAAAGCCGGCTATCGAATGAATTGATGACCATCGCATTACAAATGCGATGCTCTAACCTCTGAGCTAAGGGCCTCAAATAATAGAAATTTGGTATTCATAGGATTCAGCAAACTATTAGGATCTTATCTATTAACTATCTATTAGTTATTCATAATTAATATGAATTATTAATATGAATTATAGACTGAATTTTGATAGAATTTTTCTAATTTTTAATGCCATACTTAATATAAAATATATAAATATAACATATTTAATATAATAATGGTAGATTCAATCTAATATTCAAGCTAATGTTGATAGAATTCTATAATTAAGAATATAATAATTGATTTTAATTTTATATATATATATTTATTATTTATCTATATATTTAATATCTTTTTTTATATCTTAGTTATATTTCTTTTATATTAATATAGTAATATAATATTACTAATATTACTGACTCCATTTTGATTTTCTAGTTTATTTTATATTTTAGTATATTTTACATCTAAATTATATAGAAAATTTTTATATAGATTTCATTTAATCGATCGATTTAATAGATTTTAATATAGATTAAATTTATTTCTATTTAGTTTCGAGTTCTAAATAGAGATAATTAGAGTCAAAATCTTTTTATGCATTTATATATTTTATGATTCTAGAAATGAAATGATACGTTATAAGTCTAGATAATTAGAATGAAACTCTTTTTAGACTCAAAAATTTGAATTATCTTCGAATTCGAAATAGAAATGAATGGAATAATTAGTTCTAGTTATTAAATATAAATAATTAGTTCTAGCTATTATACTATAAAAAAAATAATTTATTTCATTTTTAATTTTAATAATGAATAAATTCAATTTTCATTTTGATTTTTTTAGTTATCTTATTCTTATTATGGTTATATAGGATGGTCTAATAAAAGGAAAGGATAAGAATCAAAATGAAATTAAAGAAAAAAAGATGCAACCCATAGAAATGAAATCCAGATCATAATGAGAGACTCCTTTCTTTTGTTTTCATTCATAAAGACCGAAGCTAAGACGAAAAAAAGAATCGACCCTTCGAGTATTCCACCAAATTGCCTGAGAAAACTGAGAGTAAGAGGGACATATATATGTTATGGAATACCCATCTATATTGAATTGCGAATACAGAAATGATAAAATATTTTCCGATTGACCAAATAAAATTAATATGGGTCTCCGATAGAGACGAAAGACGATAAACAAACAAGAAAATAGGTAAAGACCCTTCGATATAAGAATCTGTATCTATATCTACTAAATTCAACGGTTTCGCATAAAAAGAAAGCAAATAAATAAACGAAAGAAAATAAACAAATGAAAGAAGGGGGAAAGGGGGGGAAAGGAGGGAGAAAGGGGAAAGGAGGGGCATCCTAATGAGATCCTAATCTCAAGACACAAAAGGGGATATGGCGAAATTGGTAGACGCTACGGACTTAATTGGATTGAGCCTTGTATGGAAACCTTACTAAGTGATAATTTCAAATTCAGAGAAACCCTGAATGAAAAATGGGCAATCCTGAGCCAAACCTATTATTTTATTATTTTACGAGAAAATAAACATGAACAAAGGTTCAGCAAGCGAGAATAATAAAAAAAAAGGAAAGGATAGGTGCAGAGACTCAATGGAAGCTATTCTAATAAAATGGGGTTGACTGTTGGTAAAGGAACTTATATCGAATATCGAAACTCTAGAAAGGATGCAAGATATACCTTTATTTTATAGGTATACTAATGAAAACTATCTCAAAAAGACGAACCGAACCCTGTATTTTTTTATTTCTATTATATGCAAAATCAATTTATATTTATATGAAAAATATGAAAATAAAAAGAATTGTTGTGAATCGATTCCAAGTTGAAGAAAGAATCGAATAGAATAGTCATTAATCAAATCATTCGACTCCATAGTCTGATAAATCTTTTGAAAACTGATTAATCAGACGAGAATAAAGATAGAGTCCCGTTCTACTATGTCAATATCAATACCGACAACAATGAAATTTATAGTAAGAGGAAAATCCGTCGACTTTAAAAATCGTGAGGGTTCAAGTCCTCTATCCCCAACCCCAAAAAGCCCGTGTTGCTGTCTATTTATTTTATCCTACCTTTTTTGTTAGTGGTTCAAAGTTCCTTATGTTTCTCATTCATCCTATTCTTTGCCGTTTTACAAGCGTATCCTAGCATAGCAGAATTTTGTTCTTTATCACAAGTCTTGTGATAGAGTGTGATATTGTGATATATATGATATACGTAGAAATCTCTCTTGAGCAAGGAATACCTATTTGATTTGAATGATTCATAATACATATGATTACTCATATGGAAATTTACAAAGTCTTCCTTTTGAAGATCCAAGAAATTCCTGTTCGAGACCTTTAATTTATATACTTTTCGTTTTTTTTGTTTTCATTTTTAATTGACATAGACCCAAGTCATCTAGTATTATGAGGATAATGCGTCGGTAATAGTCGATAGCTCAGTTGGTAGAGCAGAGGACTGAAAATCCTCGTGTCACCAGTTCAAATCTGGTTCCTGGATATGATTAATTTTAGTATGAGTATCTACTCTACAAATTAATTGATATGGATCGACATAATACATACTATATCTAGCTAGGTATCTGAGAGTAAACCTCTCTTTATTTATTTCATTTTGTATTTTTTTTCTTTTAAAATGAGCAAAGAGTCTATTCTAATGTGTCTATTATAATGTAGTAAAAGACAAAATTTGCTTATCTTTCCTCTTCTTTTTTATTTGTTCACACTGCGGCTTCTCACATTCAAAAAGAATGGTAATACTTCATACATATTTAATTAAAAGATTAAAATAGTTGGTTGAAAGGCCCAACAAAAAGACGGGTCTAGAGGAGTTCAAGGATAGAAATAACCAAGACTCATCTCAGCTACAGTACAAATAGAAGCCGATCCCCTTTCATTTATTTCTTTGTATTCTCTTTCATATTCCATTTCTTCATTCCTTCTATGCGACTCTCTAGAGTTCATCTAAGTGATGTGCGCGATACAAAGTTCACGGTACAGAACCCTTGTTGTTCATCCTATTGTCTCGGCTCGTCCGAAATAAAATAACAAAAAAGTCTCTTCAAAAAATCGAGAATCTCAATGATGTATTGTCTTTATTTCTTTTATTTATTAGCCTATCCATAAGAATACGAATGAAACCTCAATTCCTCTGTTTGAGCTAGAAGAAATGTACAAATTCCTTGAATATCTGAAGTTGTAATTAGTTTCTTATCATTCAATGAGCGTCTTGTATTTCATAAAAATTGGGGGCAATGTAATCCTTACGTAAAGGCCACCCTATCCAACTTTCGGGCATTAAGATACGTTTCAGCCGTGGATGATTTTCATAAGAGATTCCTAACATGTCATAAGATTCTCGTTCTTAAAAATCTGAACTTTTCCAAACCCAAAAAACAGACGGAATTCTAGGGTTACTCCTTGAGCAAATACTTTTATACATACCTCTTCCGGTTGATCTACACCATACTCTATTCTCGTAAGATGATACACACTGGCTAACAGTCCGCCTGGTGCTACATCATAGGTAACATTGGGAACGTAGATAATTGTAACCATATACATAAAATAACAGCAATGGAATGCCAATCCTCAGGCTTTATTTGTAAAGTCTCTATTCCTTGGTAATCGAAGCCCAAAGATCTATGAACTAGCCCGTGTTTGACTAGCCAAACAGACAAACGACCCTGCATCTTTTTATCTCTCCCGCACTTTTCTTTTTTATTTGTCATTTTTCTAAGATAAATATTTCGCATTTATGATGAAATCGAATTTATGAAGATTAATTCGTTGTCTGTTTCTGTAAAAAAAAATCCTACCTAATTCACTAATTCGTGGGAAGATAGTGAACCCTTGTAGTTGAAAAATGTTTCAGGAGGAATCTCTGAAGTAGATGGTGGTTGATAGAGCAATCCTTGATTATAATTTCCAGTACGAGTACTACGTACAAGACAAAACTTGTGATTGGTAGTAAAACACCGATCCCCCTGTTGAGATCTAATTCGATCTTCATAGATTTCGCGAGATATTTTCTTACGAAGTTTTGTTATAGCATCTATAACTGCCTCGGGTTTAGGGGGACAGCCCGGCAAATAGACATCCACGGGAATTAGCTTATCGACCCCCCGAACAGTACTATAAGAATCAGTACTGAACATCCCTCCTGTAATTGTACACGCGCCCATAGCAATAACATATTTAGGTTCGGGCATTTGTTCATATAATCTCACTAAAGAGGGCGCCATTTTCATTGTTACTGTTCCAGCTGTTAAAATTAGGTCTGCCTGTCTAGGACTCGATCTTGGTACCAGCCCATAACGATCAAAGTCGAAGCGTGAGCCTATTAATGAAGCAAATTCAATAAAGCAACAACTGGTACCATAAAGAAGCGGCCATAAACTGGAGAGTCTTGACCAATTTGAAAGATCATTTAATGTAGTTGAAATAACTGAATTTTGGGTTGTTCGATCAAGTAAGGGAAATTCGATGGAATTCATACTCAATGGTATTATTATTTTGACTTTTTTCTTTCTTTTTATTATCTGAATATTCAGGAACTAAGACCATTCCAATGCTCCTTTTCGCCATGCATAAACTGAACCAACAATTAGGATAAGCACGAAAATGAAAGCTTCTATGAATACGGGTACCCCCAATACATCGAAACTCATTGCCCATGGATAAAGAAAAACCGTTTCAACATCAAAAACAACAAAAACTAGAGCAAACATATAATAACGGATTCGAAATTGTAACCAAGCATCGCCCATTGGTTCTATACCCGATTCATAACTAGAAAGTTTTTCTGGACCCTTTCTAATCGGGGCTAAAACTCCAGAAATTAGAAATGCCAAAATAGGAATAGCACTTGATATTATTAGAAATGCCCAGAAAATATCATATTCGTAAAGCAGAAACATAGACGAACTCCTATGAATGTGAAAAATAGATCGGATTAGTCGCTTCGACCTGGAATTCATTGTCAAGTCATCCGCAACTGTTTGTTTAGTCAAAACAACAATTCAGTTTGATCGAATCGTCTAGTTTCGTTTGTTTGCTGTGTTTCCATGTTGCGTTTTAAGATTTATTGATTGGAATTAATCCTATTTTATTTACATTCCACTTATTTCGATTTCATTTCGATATAGTACTAATTTGTATAGTACTAGTATAAATATATATTTATACTATATATAGTATAATACTATACAAATCCAAAACAAGTAATACTTTTTCGTTTTCACTTCATTTCGGATTTTTCTAAATAAAAGGAATTCTAATATCTAACTAATATCTAATATTTATTAGAATTTTAGAAATCAAAAAACTTTTTATTCGAAATTCCATTTATTCTAAATAGAAATTTCGAAATTATAGATTTCGAATAAATAGAAATTTTTTATTTTATATCTATTTATATAGAATCAATCTAAAATCAATCTACCCGCGAGGATTAATTAAGAAAATGGGGTTTTGTTTATTTTATTCTTATCCAAGAATAAAAAAAGAGCGATTGGATCCGTTGAAATGCGCTTTTGTTTTCAGGGTTATACTCTGAGTGATCTCCCTGTGAGCGAGCTTATGGGAATGATTTGAACCAAGCAACTGGAAGCGACCATTTCCAATCAACAAAGAATACAATAATTAGGAAAAAAACTATACAACTTTTTTATTTTTAGTTGTATTTGGATATTCTTTATTGTTTTAGTTTGCTTTAGTTTTAAGAATATTATTTTCATTTCATTTTTCTTAATTTAAAAAATTTAATGAATATTTAAAATTAATAAAATATAAAATTCGAAAATATAGGGCTATACGGACTCGAACCGTAGACCTTCTCGGTAAAACAGATCGAACTGATTATTATCAAAATGATTCGGCCTATTTCAAAGACCCAACATGCATTTTTTTTTTGCATTGGGCTCTTTCATTAACTGATAGAAATATCAGTTAGTCTACCGTATATATTTTTTTCTAACAGAAAAAAAGAAGACGGTTCCGTGTGCTCTGATTCATTGTGCTCTGATTCATTACTGATACAGGAGCACTTCCAAAATGTTTCAAAAGAGGGAAGGTTATCTTGACGTGGGTCTGCTTCTGGCCTAGATCAATCTAAGTTAAATGGAGTCTCTACCATCCTGATTAAAAAATCAAACATGAAACTTCATACACCTTAAGATTCATAGGACGAAAAGAGCATTTTTGAGGTCCTTATACTCATTATGCCTAGCATTGAATAGACCGGTATTCACCCTATCAATATCTCAAATCAATGATGGGTTCGATTCGGATCTTGCCTAAACGGCACCCGAATCGGACCGGAACCATTTATCAGGCTATTGTTCTCTTGTTTTGTTCCTTCAAAGTAATGGAGTAAGACATCGATTTCTCAAAAAGATCAATTCTTTTGATTGCATGATAGACTTCCCTGAAAAACATTGGCGCACGTGTAAACGAGGTGCTCTACCAACTGAGCTATAGCCCTTGTGTTTGTGATACATATTTTATCATATTATGTAGATAATTTCTTGTCAAGATGAATATTACATGATCCAACATCATAATCATACCCTTTGGTCTGTTTGATTGGTATTGCTTAGAAGTAATATTGGATTTATAATCCATCGATGTAATAGGTCCTTTTCTTTCTCTTTATGATTCCTTATGATAATAAATGACCTACTTAACTCAGCGGTTAGAGTATTGCTTTCATACGGCGGGAGTCATTGGTTCAAATCCAATAGTAGGTAGAACTTATTAGATACCATCGATCCCGGTGTCTAATAAGTTTTTCTACCCACCTTCTTTTATTGATTTTCTATCTTTTTCATCCTATTCTATTTCCGTTTTCAATTTTCAAATTTTCGTTAGATCAAAATCTGATTTCACTTTTCATTGTATTTGATTGTATTTGATTCTATTTAATCGGCAGAATCAAAATGGGATGTAGAAACGAAAGTTCTGTTTCTACGGAAATTTTTTCGATTAACCAACTCGTTACGAAATCGCGTTGATAGCCTCGACTCGTGTCCCTAGCCCGTCTGAGAGCTAGATTTGCCTCAATTGTTTGCCTCTTGCCTTCAGCTTTCCTCAAGTTAGCTTCCGCTATTTCAAGAGCTTGCTGAGCTTCTTGTGGATCAATGTCACTACCCTTCTCCGCATCATTTACTAAAATAGTGATTTCATTGTTGCCTATTCTAGCAAAACCACCCATCAGAGCCATCGTTAACCATTGGTCGTTAAGGCGTATTCTCAAAATACCTATATCTACAGCTGTGGCAATAGGCGCGTGATTTGGTAATACGCCAATTTGTCCGCTATTAGTAGATAAAATGATTTCTTTCACTTCTGAATCCCAAACAATTCGATTAGGGGTAAGTACGCAAAGATTTAAGGTCATTTCTTCAATTTGCTCTCCATTTCTAAGTTCGTAGCCTTCGCAGTAGCTTCGTCGATGTTACCTACCAAATAAAAGGCCTGTTCAGGAAGACCGTCTAATTCTCCGGAAAGGATCAATTTAAATCCTCTAATTGTTTCTGCTAGACCAACATATTTCCCCGGGGAACCGGTAAATACTTCCGCTACGAAAAAGGGTTGTGATAAGAAACGCTCAATTTTTCGCGCTCTTGCTACGGTTAAGCGATCCTCTTCGGACAATTCGTCCAACCCAAGGATAGCTATAATGTCCTGAAGTTCTTTGTAACGCTGTAAGGTTTGCTTAACCCTTTGCGCAGTTTCATAATGTTCCTCACCAACGATTCGAGGTTGGAGCATAGTGGACGTTGAGTCTAAAGGATCTACCGCTGGATAAATACCTTTGGCAGCTAATCCTCTTGATAGTACGGTAGTAGCATCTAAATGCGCAAATGTTGTGGCAGGGGCAGGGTCGGTCAAATCATCCGCAGGTACATAAACTGCTTGAATAGAAGTTATGGATCCCTCCTTGGTAGAAGTAATTCTTTCTTGTAAAGTACCCATTTCGGTACTAAGGGTGGGTTGATAACCCACAGCGGAAGGCATTCTACCCAATAAGGCAGATACTTCGGATCCCGCTTGGACAAAACGGAAGATATTGTCTATAAATAGAAGTACGTCTTGTTCATTAACATCTCGGAAATATTCCGCCATAGTTAGGGCAGTCAATCCAACTCTCATACGAGCTCCTGGCGGTTCATTCATCTGACCGTAGACTAAAGCCACTTTTGATTCCGCAAGATTTTGTTCATTAATTACTCCAGATTCTTTCATTTCCATGTAAAGATCATTTCCTTCACGAGTCCGTTCACCTACTCCGCCAAATACGGATACGCCCCCATGAGCTTTGGCAATGTTGTTGATCAATTCCATAATGAGTACTGTTTACCTACCCCAGCCCCCCAAATAGTCCGATTTTCCTCCACGACGATAAGGAGCTAAAAGATCGACTACTTTAATTCCTGTTTCAAAAATAGATAATTTTGTATCTAATTGTATGAAAGCGGGCGCGGATTTATGAATAGGGGATGTTGTGAGTATCTACAGGACCTAAATTATCAACGGGCTCCCCAAGCACGTTAAAAATTCGTCCTAGGTCGCTCCGCCGACTGGAACACTTAGAGCAGCTCCGTGTCAATCACTTCCATTCCTCTCGTTAGACCATCTGTAGCGCTCATAGCTACAGCTCTAACTCGATTATTTCCTAATAATTGCTGTACCTCACAAGTTACATTAATTTGTTGACCGGCGGTATCTCGACCCTTAACTACTAGGGCGTTGTAAATATTAGGCATCTTGCCCGGGGGAAAGGCTACATCCAGTACTGGACCGATGATTTGAGAAATACGCCCCAGATTTTCTTTTTCAAGCGTGGAAACTCCAGGAACAGAAGTAGTAGGATTTATTTTCATAATAAAGTGAAATATGTCAATTTTTTTTTTCCAAAATTATCTAATACAAAAAAAATCTTCGACAGGAGGTTGATCGGTTAATTCAATAAGAAATGGGGGTTAGCGCTCGATTTCGTTGGTCCCATCCAATTCAAGTGCATGCAATTGGATTGTTTCCTTATTCAATGAAGGAATTTTTAAGTTCAACCAACCTATTTTGAAAATAGGAAGTGGATAAATAAAAATTTTGGGAGAGTCTTTCATTTGTCCATCATTATAGGCAACACCATCCATATTATCTATGGAATTCGAACCCGAACTCTATTTATGATTCCTTATTTCTATCTCATTAGCCTTGTTTCAATTTCATTTCGTATTTTATTTTAGCATATCGATTTTTTTTTTACTTTACGTCCAACCTCTCCCCCCTTTTTCCATCTATATTCCCCTTTTTTTCATTTCAGGGCCGAATTACGCCTGTTTTCACATCTAGGATTTACATATACAACATATATTACTGTCAAGGGTGAATTTATTATTTCTTATTATTGAGCTTATAATATATAATTTATATTAGATGTTAGAATATTAATTCTATTATATATTTATCTATTCTATTATATATATATTCTAATATATATTAGTATTAGAATTTATTTATCTATTCTAATATATATTAGTATTAGAATTTATTTATCTATTTTATTAATTTATTTATCTATTTTATTTATAATATATTAGAATATTATATTAATATTATTTTTATATTATTTATCTATTTCTATTTTATTTATTTCATTTGCATTTAGAATTTGGATTCAAAAAAAAGTAAGGAATTAGAAACTTGAAAAACACGGATCGGGTTGCGCCATACATATGAAAGAATATAGAATAATGATGTATTTGGCGAATCAAATACCATGGTCTAATAAGGAACCTTTCGGATTCGTTGATAATTTTTTGAAAGATTTCTTCGAAAAGGTTTCATTAACTCCTCATTTATATCGAGTAGACCTTGTTGTTGCGAGAATTCTTAATTCATGAGTTGTAGGGAGGGACTTATGTCACCACAAACAGAGACTAAAGCAAGTGTTGGATTCAAAGCTGGTGTTAAAGAGTATAAATTGACTTATTATACTCCTCAATATGAAGTCAAAGATACTGATATCTTGGCAGCCTTCCGAGTAACTCCTCAACCCGGAGTTCCGCCTGAGGAAGCAGGGGCCGCGGTAGCTGCTGAATCTTCTACTGGTACATGGACAACCGTGTGGACCGATGGGCTTACCAGCCTTGATCGTTACAAAGGGCGATGCTACCACATTGAGCCCGTTCCTGGAGAAGAAGATCAATATATATGTTATGGCTTACCCTTTAGACCTTTTTTGAAGAAGGTTCTGTTACTAACATGTTTACTTCCATTGTGGGTAATGTATTTGGGTTCAAAGCCCTGTGCGCTCTACGTCTAGAGGATCTGCGAATCCCTACTGCTTATGTTAAAACTTTCCAAGGCCCGCCTCATGGCATCCAGGTTGAAAGAGATAAATTGAACAAGTATGGTCGCCCCCTATTAGGATGTACTATTAAACCTAAATTGGGGTTATCCGCTAAGAACTACGGTAGAGCAGTTTATGAATGTCTACGTGGCGGGCTTGATTTTACCAAAGATGATGAGAATGTGAACTCCCAACCATTTATGCGCTGGAGAGACCGTTTCTTATTTTGTGCCGAAGCAATTTATAAATCACAGGCTGAAACAGGTGAAATCAAAGGGCATTACTTGAATGCTACTGCAGGTACATGTGAAGAAATGATCAAAAGGGCCGTGTGTGCTAGAGAATTGGGAGTTCCTATCGTAATGCACGACTACTTAACAGGTGGGTTCACTGCAAATACTAGCTTGGCTTGTTGCCGAGATAATGGTCTACTTCTTCACATCCATCGCGCAATGCACGCAGTTATTGATAGACAGAAGAATCATGGTATGCACTTTCGTGTACTAGCTAAAGCTTTACGTATGTCTGGTGGAGATCATATTCACGCTGGTACAGTAGTAGGTAAACTTGAAGGAGAAAGGGACATAACTTTGGGCTTTGTAATCCTCCACGAAAAGTAAGAAATTCCGCATATTTTGACCAATTCAAAGGTAAAAATGGGGTTGCTCCTCAACAAAACTGGGATAAAGTTGAGCCAAAAGATCACGATTCAAGATAAATTCATGGGGAAGTGGGATCTCTTTGGGGTCTACTCCAGCATTTAGAAAGTGGTTTATCGGTAAAGATACATGTACTTGATGCCTGCACTTGAAAGGGACCCAAGCCCCAGTAGCCCTGCTAAATGGTGATTCAACATAGATTCTACATCTTGGAACCAAGCCAAATTTTGGGGCTGCTTTGTGATAATGGAACCAACCGGCAAAAAGCATTAAGGCCGCAAAGACCAATGCACCGATTGCGGTACAATAGAGTTGTAATTCACTAGTTATTCCAGATGCTCGCCAAATCTGAAAAAAACCAGAGGTTATTTGTATTCCTCGGAAACCCCCACCCACATCGCCATTCAAGATTTCTTGGCCCACTATTGGCCAAACCACCTGGGCGCTAGGTCCAATGTGAGTAGGATCGCTGAGCCATGCTTCATAATTGGAAAAACGAGCACCGTGGAAATACACGCTGCTCAGCCAAAGAAAGATGATGGAGAGTTGGCCGAAATGGGCACTAAATATTTTTGCGAAGAGATCCTCCAAATCACTGGTATGGCTATCGAAATCGTGAGCATCGGCATGTAGGTTCCAGATCCAAGTGGTAGTATCGGGTCCCTTAGCTATTGTTCTTGAGAAATGGCCCGGCCTAGCCCATTCCTCGAAAGAAGTTTTTACGGGATCCCTATCTGCCAAAAATTTTTACTTCTGGTTCCGGCGAACGAATAATCATTGAGTCCTCCTTCCGGACAACACATACAGAGACCGCCAACAGTCAGTAATTAGTGAACCTATGAGAGACGCTTATAATTAGTTTTTTCTTCTATCTCTCATCTATCTATCTATTTTTTATCTATCTATTTTTTCTTTAGTTATTCACTAGAGCAATTATGATCTGGAAGTCGATCCGGGGCAAGTGTTCGGATCTATTATGACATATCCATGAGGCGCTCAACGGACCTTTTTAATCTTATAAAACCTTTTTCGGACTTTACTTACATTGGTGCAAAACCCATTTTTTTGTGCAACCGGTGTAGTGTATTCATATCTCAATTAGAAGTTCCGAGGTGGAGTTTTTTTTGTCTTACATAGATAGAACAAACAATATTACTCTATCCCAAATCACGTGCGCATTCATTACTACGGGATACTCCAGTATCGATAGTTAGTCATTTGAGGGTTTTATTAGTTTTAGTTTTTAAGTTTTTAATAGAAATAGAAGCAGAAAATCAAATATATATATTTGATTTTGCTATATCTGCGTATTACTTATCCTTACGAAATATCAAACGAAATAGAACGATTTGAGAAAGGATATAATGAAATCTCTTTGATTGGTTTTTCCCAGAGAGAGAATGCTCCGTTTTATTTGACCCATGGGTCCAACAAAAACCAAATCATTACACAATTAACAATTCCAATTAAATTAATATTTTTTACTATTTAAATATTCAAATTGAATAGAAAATCGAATTTAATAATTTTAATAAGTACCGTAATTTATTTAATTAAATTAAATATTAAATAAATGGATTTAATAGAAATTAAATAGAATAAGAATAGAATTTAATAGAATTCTCTAATTTCTAATTCAAATTTCGAATCCTAAAACTAAAATAATAATAAATAAACAGAGAGCTCTTGTTCTTATTCGAAACGCCGCGTGATCTTTTAACCAATTCGCGCTTCAATATAATTACCAGGAGTAAGCGCTATAGCCTGTTTCAATACTCAGCGGCTTGATCGAACCAAGCCTCCGCTATTTCAGAATCCCCTGTCGAATGGCCTGTTCTCCCGGTCGAAATAGGCGGTTCAATTCCTTCCCTTAGAACTGCATTTGAGAGTTTCCACCCATACGGCTCGGCAGTCAATTCTTTTGGTGTCCCATTTTTTACCCTACCATATATCCAATTGAATGAGATTTCATAGATCTATCGATTTGTCTCGGGTTAACCAAAAGGGTTAATTACATGAGTTTCAAACTCTAATTTGGATTAAATTAATAATAAGTTTTATCTTTTTCTCCACCTTCAGAAAATAAAGCATAGGCATTTCGGGGCTGTCGTCCGTTAGATTTTTCTGAAAGGTAACTATCTCGGTTTCATATCATATAGAAATTTATATAGAATCCTTGAAAAAGACTTCTTCCTCATAAAAAAGACTTACTGTCTTTGGGATCTGATGCTACACCGCTGCTCAATAACTTAGGGGATCGGCTCTATTACATAAGTCGATTCCTAATTTTTATCTCATATCATGACATAAATAAGCAGTTCTTATTTATTGTATCGGCTCAAAACCTCGCTAATTGATCTTTACGGCGCTTCCTCTATCAATTAGATCTTTATCCATAGAATAAAGTATCTAGGCATATATATTTCTTCATATTTCGACTTCTATGAAGTTTCTTTTTTTGTTACAGCTGATAAAAATCGTTTTTTGGACGATGCAATATGTAGAAAGCCTATTTTTTTTCTAGTATTTTATTTACTAGCGTGTTTATTTACTAGCGTATTTATTTACTAGCGTATTTGCTCTTTCTTTCCTTTTTTTATTTCTATAGTGGAGATAGTCGCACGTAATGACAGATCACAGCCATATTATTAAAAGCTTGTGGTAAGAACGGGTTTCGTTCTAGTGCTCGAAAATAATATTCTAAAGCTTTTGTATGCTCTCCATTACTTGTGTGGATAAGGCCTATGTTATATAGTATATAACTTCGATCATAGGGATCAATTTCTAGTCGCATAGCTTCATAATAATTCTGTAAGGCCTCCGCATAATTTCCTTCGGATTGAGCCGACATCCGTTACGGTCGTCATTCGATTCAAAGAATTCTCCGTTCCAAAACCGTACATGAGATTTTCACCTCATACGGCTCCTCCTTATGTGCATAATGAGAATAATCCATGGAATTAAAAAAGGTCGAAATATTGTCATTATGAACTGAGCGGGCTAATGTTTTACAAGAAATCTCTAGCCAACCCTCTTGCAAAAGATCTTTTCTTACCATCAAGCGTGTTCGTACTAGATAAAAAGTAAACTCCAACAATTTCTTTGTTCTCAACGCCCTTAATTTGTGAATTAGTCACTTCAACAATCTTCGATGGTTATATGGGTATCCAAAGTACGAACAAGATGGATGTTTGTTGTCCCAACCATTTCTCTTAGTTCCGATCCCGATAAAGAAAGGGAATCATTAATAACAAAGTTTTCGTGTTGTTGATTCCTAGGCGTAGTGCTTCTTCCTCTATGCCGCCTATTGGTACTCGTGTAGTAGGGTTGACCCACAATACAGACCCATAGGTGTAACCTTTCGCTCAATACTGAATCAACAATTGAAGCATCTGAGGTTGCATTAATCGGGGATACACGACAGAAGGAATTGCTTTATTTATAAACTTCACCTTCAACAAGCGTAGATTTCTTTTTTGTTTTCAATAGCCTTTTTTCTATTCTGAATAATGTGTCTTTTTCCTAAGACTGAGAGTGGTAAAGTAAATAAAAAAGTAAATAATAAATAAAGGAAAATATATATAATAATAATCAAATCGCACCATCTCTGTAATAAGTAAATGCTCTTTTCTCCTGAAGTTGTCGGAATTATTCGTAATAAGATATTGGCTACAATTGAAAAGGTCTTATCAATAAAATTTCCATTTATCTGCGATCTAGGCATAGGTAGCAATCCATTCTATAACTTTTCATTACCCCTCGTGAGAAAATAAAATGATCTCACAAACAAAGGAAGTGTACAGTACGAAATAACATAAAAGTAGATTCCATTCCATTTTTTTCATTTTCGAGCCCGGAGGCTAAAGAAAAGTGATAAAAAAGTGATGAAAAGTTTTCTATTTTATAGCAAGTTTCTAGTTAGAATTGATATTGTTCGTACCTATCGAACAATCTATTATGAATAACTCGCTATTCGCTCGGGGTATCGGCCATAATAATTATGTAGGAGAGATGGCCGAGTGGTTCAAGGCGTAGCATTGAACTGCTATGTAGACTCTTGTTTACCGAGGGTTCGAATCCTCTTCCGCACCTTCACCTAATTCGCCGATGTAACTGACTACAATGTATCAAATCAATAAGAACATATACTAAAGAATTAGACCCTTCTTTAGTATAGATTTCTATTCCCAATTCCTTTTTAATATGGAATACGTAAAATAGCATACAGGGATGAAAATCTCCTTACGTATCTATCATACATGAATAGAGAAAATCTCCGAATCAAACCCATTCCCTGTCTTCCTTTACTTAACCTTAACTCAGGTGAAAAAGGGCAGAACCCTTGTTTTGTTATTTTAGTTAGGTTTAAGTCTGACGAGAATAATATTCTACGACAAGCAATTCATTTATTTTCAAACCAACCCATTTCCTATCTATTATTTGATTGACTAACTTTTATATTGTAATGTGAAAGGTCAAATGTTTTGGTAATTCCTCATTGGTGGATGAATCAAGATAATTTTGAATCAGAGTTCTAGATTTTTGTTCATCCCTCGCTGAAATAATATCTCGGGGTTTGCAGCGATAACTTGGTATATCTACTGTACGCCCATTAACTAAAATATGTCTATGGTTAACTAATTGACGGGCTTGAGGAATAGTCGAAGCCATACCCAATCGAAAAAGGATGTTATCCAACCGCATTTCAAGTAATTGTAGTAAAACCTGACCTGTTGACCCTTTGGCTTTTCTGGCAATACGAACGTATTTAAGTAATTGTCGTTCTGTAAGGCCATAATGAAAACGCAATTTTTGTTTTTCTTCTAAACGAATACGGTATTGAGATTTTTTACCGGGGCGCGATTGGTTTCTAAGATCGCTTCCGGCTCTAGGCCTTTTACTAGTTAGTCCCGGTAAAGCCCCCAGACGGCGTATTTTTTTGAAACGAGGCCCTCGGTAACGTGACATAAGGACTCCTTATTAATTTGAATTTTATTGAAATTTCATAAACCGAAATTAAAACTGAACTAAATGAAGCGAAATCGACTGAAGGATTGGATTACAAATATTAATGAGATGAATTGGATCAATATCCATACTTTACTTTTTTGTATTGTATATAATGTATACAAAAAATAGAAATAAAAATATATATAATAATATATAAAAATAATATATAAATATAAAAATAACTAAAATAGTTAGAATATATATAGAATAAAATAGATATAATATATAAATAAATTGAATAGAATATTAAATATATAAATAAATTAAACCAAAAGAGTTTCCTTAGAGTTTCCTTTTTTTTCTTGATTTATTCTGCAAAGATCTAACTCCTCAAATTGATCCCTAATTGGAAGTTTCGACGAGATAATAAACAGATTGTTGACCTTTGAAAGAAAAGGGAAAAGCTTTTCACTGTTTGTTCTTTGATTTCAAAAAACATTCTAAATTATGTAAAAAGGCAAAAGCAAACAAATAGGGAAAGCCGGCTATCGGAATCGAACCGATGACCATCGCATTACAAATGCGATGCTCTAACCTCTGAGCTAAGCGGGCTCAAATAATAGAAATTTGGTATTCATAGGGATTCAGCAAACTATTAGGATCTTATCTATTAACTATCTATTAGTTATTCATAATTAATATGAATTATTAATATGAATTATAGACTCGAATTTTGATAGAATTTTTTCTAATTTTTAATGCCATACTTAATATAAATATATAAATATAACATATTTAATATAATAATGGTAGATTCAATCTAATATTCAAGCTAATGTTGATAGAATCTAATAATTAAGAATATAATAATTGATTTTAATTTTATATATATATATTTATTATTTATCTATATATTTAATATCTTTTTTATATCTTAGTTATATTTCTTTTATATTAATATAGTAATATAATATTACTAATATTACTGACTCCATTTTGATTTTCTAGTTTATTTTATATTTTAGTATATTTTACATCTAAATTATATAGAAAATTTTTATATAGATTTCATTTAATCGATCGATTTAATAGATTTAATATAGATTAAATTTATTTCTATTTAGTTTCGAGTTCTAAATAGAGATAATTAGAGTCAAAATCTTTTTATGCATTTATATATTTTATGATTCTAGAAATGAAATGATACGTTATAAGTCTAGATAATTAGAATGAAACTCTTTTTAGACTCAAAAATTTGAATTATCTTCGAATTCGAAATAGAAATGAATGGAATAATTAGTTCTAGTTATTAAATATAAATAATTAGTTCTAGCTATTATACTATAAAAAAATAATTTATTTCATTTTAATTTTAATAATGAATAAATTCAATTTTCATTTTGATTTTTTTAGTTATCTTATTCTTATTATGGTTATATAGGATGGTCTAATAAAAGGAAAGGATAAGAATCAAAATGAAATTAAAGAAAAAAAGATGCAACCCATAGAAATGAAATCCAGATCATAATGAGAGACTCCTTTCTTTTGTTTTCATTCATAAAGACCGAAGCTAAGACGAAAAAAAGAATCGACCCTTCGAGTATTCCACCAAATTGCCTGAGAAAACTGAGAGTAAGAGGGACATATATATGTTATGGAATACCCATCTATATTGAATTGCGAATACAGAAATGATAAAATATTTTCCGATTGGACCAAATAAAAATTAATATGGGTCTCCGATAGAGACGAAAGACGATAAACAAACAAGAAAATAGGTAAAGACCCTTCGATATAAGAATCTGTATCTATATCTACTAAATTCAACGGTTTCGCATAAAAAGAAAGCAAATAAATAAACGAAAGAAAATAAACAAATGAAAGAAGGGGGAAAGGGGGGGAAAGGAGGGAGAAAGGGGAAAGGAGGGGCATCCTAATGAGATCCTAATCTCAAGACACAAAAGGGGATATGGCGAAATTGGTAGACGCTACGGACTTAATTGGATTGAGCCTTGGTATGGAAACCTACTAAGTGATAACTTTCAAATTCAGAGAAACCCTGGAATGAAAAATGGGCAATCCTGAGCCAAATCCTATTATTTTATTATTTTACGAAAATAAACATGAACAAAGGTTCAGCAAGCGAGAATAATAAAAAAAGGAAAGGATAGGTGCAGAGACTCAATGGAAGCTATTCTAACAAATGGGGTTGACTGTTGGTAAAGGAATCCTTATATCGAATATCGAAACTCTAGAAAGGATGCAAGATATACCTATTTTTTTATAGGTATACTAATGAAAAACTATCTCAAAAAAGACGAACCGAACCCGTATTTTTTTTATTTCTATTATATGCAAAATCAATTTATATTTATATGAAAATATGAAAAATAAAAAGAATTGTTGTGAATCGATTCCAAGTTGAAGAAAGAATCGAATAGAATAGTCATTAATCAAATCATTCACTCCATAGTCTGATAAATCTTTTGAAAAACTGATTAATCAGACGAGAATAAAGATAGAGTCCCGTTCTACATGTCAATATCAATACCGACAACAATGAAATTTATAGTAAGAGGAAAATCCGTCGACTTTAAAAATCGTGAGGGTTCAAGTCCCTCTATCCCCAACCCCAAAAAGCCCGTTTGCTGTCTATTTATTTTATCCTACCCTTTTTGTTAGTGGTTCAAAGTTCCTTATGTTTCTCATTCATCCTATTCTTTGCCGTTTTACAAGCGTATCCTAGCATAGCAGAATTTTGTTCTCTTATCACAAGTCTTGTGATAGAGTGTGATATATTGTGATATATATGATATACGTAGAAATCTCTTGAGCAAGGAATACCTATTTGATTTGAATGATTCATAATACATATGATTACTCATATGGAAATTTACAAAGTCTTCCTTTTGAAGATCCAAGAAATTCCTGTTCGAGACCTTTAATTTAATACTTTTTCGTTTTTTTTTGTTTTCATTTTTAATTGACATAGACCCAAGTCATCTAGTATTATGAGGATAATGCGTCGGTAATGGTCGGGATAGCTCAGTTGGTAGAGCAGAGGACTGAAAATCCTCGTGTCACCAGTTCAAATCTGGTTCCTGGCATATGATTAATTTGTATGAGTATCTACTCTACAAATTAATTGATATGGATCGACATAATACATACTTATCTAGCTAGGTATCTGAGAGTAAACCTCTCTTTATTTATTTCATTTTGTATTTTTTCTCTTTTAAAATGAGCAAAGAGTCTATTCTAATGTGTCTATTATAATGTAGTAAAAGACAAAATTTGCTTATCTTTCCTCTTCTTTTTATTTGTTCACACTGCGGCTTCTCACATTCAAAAGAATGGTAATACTTCATACATATTTAATTAAAAGATTAAAATAGTTGGTTGAAAGGCCCAACAAAAGACGGGTCTAGAGGAGTTCAAGGATAGAAATAACCAAGACTCATCTCAGCTACAGTACAAATAGAAGCCGATCCCTTTCATTTATTTCTTTGTATTCTCTTTCATATTCCATTTCTTCATTCCTTCTATGCGACTCTCTAGAGTTCATCTAAGTGATGTGCGCGATACAAAGTTCACGGTACAGAACCCTTGTTGTTCATCCTATTGTCTCGGCTCGTCCGAAATAAAATAAATAAAAAAGTCTCTTCAAAAATCGAGAATCTCAATGATGTATTGTCTTTTATTTCTTTTATTTATTAGCCTATCCATAAGAATACGAATGAAACCTCAATTCCTCTGTTTGAGCTAGAAGAAAATGTACAAATTCCTTGAATATTCGAAGTTGTAATTAGTTTCTTATCATTCAATGAGCGTCTTGTATTTCATAAAAATTGGGGGCAATGTAATCCTTACGTAAAGGCCACCCTATCCAACTTTCGGGCATTAAGATACGTTTCAGCCGTGGATGATTTTCATAAGAGATTCCCAACATGTCATAAGATTCTCGTTCTTGAAAATCCGAACTTTTCCAAACCCAGAAAACAGACGGAATTTAGGTTACTCCTTGAGCAAATACTTTTATACATACCTCTTCCGGTTGATCTACACCATACTCTATTCTCGTAAGATGATACACACTGGCTAACAGTCCGCCTGGTGCTACATCATAGGCACATTGGGAACGTAGATAATTGTAACCATATACATATAAAATAACAGCAATGGAATGCCAATCCTCAGGCTTTATTTGTAAAGTCTCTATTCCTTGGTAATCGAAGCCCAAAGATCTATGAACTAGCCCGTGTTTGACTAGCCAAACAGACAAACGACCCTGCATCTTTTTATCTCTCCCGCACTTTTCTTTTTTATTTGTCATTTTTCTAAGATAAATATTTCGCATTTATGATGAAATCGAATTTATGAAGATTAATTCGTTGTCTGTTTCTGTAAAAAAAAATCCTACCTAATTCACTAATTCGTGGGAAGATAGTGAACCCTTAGAAGTTGAAAAATGTTTCAGGAGGAATCTCTGAAGTAGATGGTGGTTGATAGAGCAATCCTTGATTATAATTTCCAGTACGAGTACTACGTACAAGACAAAACTTGTGATTGGTAGTAAAACACCGATCCCCCTGTTGAGATCTAATTCGATCTTCATAGATTTCGCGAGATATTTTCTTACGAAGTTTTGTTATAGCATCTATAACTGCCTCGGGTTTAGGGGGACAGCCCGGCAAATAGACATCCACGGAATTAGCTTATCGACCCCCGAACAGTACTATAAGAATCAGTACTGAACATCCTCCTGTAATTGTACACGCGCCCATAGCAATAACATATTTAGGTTCGGGCATTTGTTCATATAATCTCACTAAAGAGGGCGCCATTTTCATTGTTACTGTTCCAGCTGTTAAAATTAGGTCTGCCTGTCTAGGACTCGATCTTGGTACCAGCCCATAACGATCAAAGTCGAAGCGTGAGCCTATTAATGAAGCAAATTCAATAAAGCAACAACTGGTACCATAAAGAAGCGGCCATAAACTGGAGAGTCTTGACCAATTTGAAAGATCATTTAATGTAGTTGAAATAACTGAATTTTGGGTTGTTCGATCAAGTAAGGGAAATTCGATGGAATTCATACTCAATGGTATTATTATTTTGACTTTTTTCTTTCTTTTTATTATCTGAATATTCAGGAACTAAGACCATTCCAATGCTCCTTTTCGCCATGCATAAACTGAACCAACAATTAGGATAAGCACGAAAATGAAAGCTTCTATGAATACGGGTACCCCCAATACATCGAAACTCATTGCCCATGGATAAAGAAAAACCGTTTCAACATCAAAAACAACAAAAACTAGAGCAAACATATAATAACGGATTCGAAATTGTAACCAAGCATCGCCCATTGGTTCTATACCCGATTCATAACTAGAAAGTTTTTCTGGACCCTTTCTAATCGGGGCTAAAACTCCAGAAATTAGAAATGCCAAAATAGGAATAGCACTTGATATTATTAGAAATGCCCAGAAAATATCATATTCGTAAAGCAGAAACATAGACGAACTCCTATGAATGTGAAAAATAGATCGGATTAGTCGCTTCGACCTGGAATTCATTGTCAAGTCATCCGCAACTGTTTGTTTAGTCAAAACAACAATTCAGTTTGATCGAATCGTCTAGTTTCGTTTGTTTGCTGTGTTTCCATGTTGCGTTTTAAGATTTATTGATTGGAATTAATCCTATTTTATTTACATTCCACTTATTTCGATTTCATTTCGATATAGTACTAATTTGTATAGTACTAGTATAAATATATATTTATACTATATATAGTATAATACTATACAAATCCAAAACAAGTAATACTTTTTCGTTTTCACTTCATTTCGGATTTTTCTAAATAAAAGGAATTCTAATATCTAACTAATATCTAATATTTATTAGAATTTTAGAAATCAAAAAACTTTTTATTCGAAATTCTATTTATTCTAAATAGAAATTCGAAATTATAGATTTCGAATAAATAGAAATTTTTTATTTTATATCTATTTATATAGAATCAATCTAAAATCAATCTACCCGCGAGGATTAATTAAGAAAATGGGGTTTTGTTTATTTTATTCTTATCCAAGAATAAAAAAAGAGCGATTGGATCCGTTGAAATGCGCTTTTGTTTTCAGGGTTATACTCTGAGTGATCTCCCTGTGAGCGAGCTTATGGGAATGATTTGAACCAAGCAACTGGAAGCGACCATTTCCAATCAACAAAGAATACAATAATTAGGAAAAAAACTATACAACTTTTTTATTTTTAGTTGTATTTGGATATTCTTTATTGTTTTAGTTTGCTTTAGTTTTAAGAATATTATTTTCATTTCATTTTTCTTAATTTAAAAAATTTAATGAATATTTAAAATTAATAAAATATAAAATTCGAAAATATAGGGCTATACGGACTCGAACCGTAGACCTTCTCGGTAAAACAGATCGAACTGATTATTATCAAAATGATTCGGCCTATTTCAAAGACCCAACATGCATTTTTTTTTGCATTGGCTTTTCATTAACTGATAGAAATATCAGTTAGTCTATCGTATATATTTTTTTCTAACAGAAAAAAAGAAGACGGTTCCGTGTGCTCTGATTCATTGTGCTCTGATTCATTACTGATACAGGAGCACTTCCAAAGTGTTTCAAAGAGGGGAAGGGTTATCTTGACGTAGGTCTGCTTCTGGCCTAGATCAATCTAAGTTAAATGGAGTCTCTACCATCCTGATTAAAAAATCAAACATGAAACTTCATACACCTTAAGATTCATAGGACGAAAAGAGCATTTTTGAGGTCCTTATACTCATTATGCCTAGCATTGAATAGACCGGGTATTCACCCTATCAATATCTCAAATCAATGATGGGTTCGATTCGGATCTTGCCTAAACGGCACCCGAATCGGACCGAACCATTTGTCAGGCTATTGTTCTCTTGTTTTGTTCCTTCAAAGTAATGGAGTAAGACATCGATTTCTCAAAAAGATCAATTCTTTTGATTGCATGATAGACTTCCCTGAAAAACATTGGCGCACGTGTAAACGAGGTGCTCTACCAACTGAGCTATAGCCCTTGTGTTTGTGATACATATTTTATCATATTATGTAGATAATTTCTTGTCAAGATGAATATTACATGATCCAACATCATAATCATACCCTTTTGGTCTGTTTGATTGGTATTGCTTAGAAGTAATATTGGATTTATAATCCATCGATGTAATAGGTCCCTTTTCTTTCTCTTTATGATTCCTTATGATAATAAATGACCTACTTAACTCAGCGGTTAGAGTATTGCTTTCATACGGCGGGAGTCATTGGTTCAAATCCAATAGTAGGTAGAACTTATTAGATACCATCGATCCCGGTGTCTAATAAGTTTTTCTACCCACCTTCTTTTATTGATTTTCTATCTTTTTCATCCTATTCTATTTCCGTTTTCAATTTTCAAATTTTTCGTTAGATCAAAATCTGATTTCACTTTTCATTGTATTTGATTGTATTTGATTCTATTTAATCGGCAGAATCAAAATGGGATGTAGAAACGAAAGTTCTGTTTCTACGGAAATTTTTTCGATTAACCAACTCGTTACGAAATCGCGTTGATAGCCTCGACTCGTGTCCTAGCCCGTCTGAGAGCTAGATTTGCCTCAATTGTTTGCCTCTTGCCTTCAGCTTTCCTCAAGTTAGCTTCCGCTATTTCAAGAGCTTGCTGAGCTTCTTGTGGATCAATGTCACTACCCTTCTCCGCATCATTTACTAAAATAGTGATTTCATTGTTGCCTATTCTAGCAAAACCACCCATCAGAGCCATCGTTAACCATTGGTCGTTAAGGCGTATTCTCAAAATACCTATATCTACAGCTGTGGCAATAGGCGCGTGATTTGGTAATACGCCAATTTGTCCGCTATTAGTAGATAAAATGATTTCTTTCACTTCTGAATCCCAAACAATTCGATTAGGGGTAAGTACGCAAAGATTTAAGGTCATTTCTTCAATTTGCTCTCCATTTCTAAGTTCGTAGCCTTCGCAGTAGCTTCGTCGATGTTACCTACCAAATAAAAGGCCTGTTCAGGAAGACCGTCTAATTCTCCGGAAAGGATCAATTTAAATCCTCTAATTGTTTCTGCTAGACCAACATATTTCCCGGGGAACCGGTAAATACTTCCGCTACGAAAAAGGGTTGTGATAAGAAACGCTCAATTTTTCGCGCTCTTGCTACGGTTAAGCGATCCTCTTCGGACAATTCGTCCAACCCAAGGATAGCTATAATGTCCTGAAGTTCTTTGTAACGCTGTAAGGTTTGCTTAACCCTTTGCGCAGTTTCATAATGTTCCTCACCAACGATTCGAGGTTGGAGCATAGTGGACGTTGAGTCTAAAGGATCTACCGCTGGATAAATACCTTTGGCAGCTAATCCTCTTGATAGTACGGTAGTAGCATCTAAATGCGCAAATGTTGTGGCAGGGGCAGGGTCGGTCAAATCATCCGCAGGTACATAAACTGCTTGAATAGAAGTTATGGATCCCTCCTTGGTAGAAGTAATTCTTTCTTGTAAAGTACCCATTTCGGTACTAAGGGTGGGTTGATAACCCACAGCGGAAGGCATTCTACCCAATAAGGCAGATACTTCGGATCCCGCTTGGACAAAACGGAAGATATTGTCTATAAATAGAAGTACGTCTTGTTCATTAACATCTCGGAAATATTCCGCCATAGTTAGGGCAGTCAATCCAACTCTCATACGAGCTCCTGGCGGTTCATTCATCTGACCGTAGACTAAAGCCACTTTTGATTCCGCAAGATTTTGTTCATTAATTACTCCAGATTCTTTCATTTCCATGTAAAGATCATTTCCTTCACGAGTCCGTTCACCTACTCCGCCAAATACGGATACGCCCCCATGAGCTTTGGCAATGTTGTTGATCAATTCCATAATGAGTACTGTTTTACCTACCCCAGCCCCCCCAAATAGTCCGATTTTTCCTCCACGACGATAAGGAGCTAAAAGATCGACTACTTTAATTCCTGTTTCAAAAATAGATAATTTTGTATCTAATTGTATGAAAGCGGGCGCGGATTTATGAATAGGGGATGTTGTGCGAGTATCTACAGGACCTAAATTATCAACGGGCTCCCCAAGCACGTTAAAAATTCGTCCTAGGGTCGCTCCGCCGACTGGAACATAGAGCAGCTCCGTGTCAATCACTTCCATTCCTCTCGTTAGACCATCTGTAGCGCTCATAGCTACAGCTCTAACTCGATTATTTCCTAATAATTGCTGTACCTCTCAAGTTACATTAATTTGTTGACCGGCGGTATCTCGACCCCTTAACTACTAGGGCGTTGTAAATATTAGGCATCTTGCCCGGGGAAAGGCTACATCCAGTACTGGACCGATGATTTGAGAAATACGCCCCAGATTTTCTTTTTTCAAGCGTGGAAACCCAGGAACAGAAGTAGTAGGATTTATTTTCATAATAAAGTGAAATATGTCAATTTTTTTTCCAAAATTATCTAATACAAAAAAATCTTCGACAGGAGGTTGATCGGTTAATTCAATAAGAAATGGGGTTAGCGCTCGATTTCGTTGGTCCCATCCAATTCAAGTGCATGCAATTGATTGTTTCCTTATTCAATGAAGGAATTCTAAGTTCAACCAACCTATTTTGAAAATAGGAAGTGGATAAATAAAAATTTTGGGAGAGTCTTTCATCTGTCCATCATTATAGGCAACACCATCCATATTATCTATGGAATCTGAACCCTAACTCTATTTATGATTCCTTATTTCTATCTCATTAGCCTTTGTTTTCAATTTCATTTCGTATTTTATTTTAGCATATCGAATTTTTTTACTTTACGTCAACCCTCTCCCCTTTTTCCATCTATATTCCCTTTTTTTCATTTCAGGGCCGAATTACGCCTGTTTTCACATCTAGGATTTATATATGTAACATATATTACTGTCGTCTGTGATATGAATTATTTCTTATTATTGAGCTTATAATATATAATTTATATTAGATGTTAGAATAATAATTCTAATATATATTTATCTATTTTGATTATATATATACTTAATATATATTAGTATTAGAATTTATTTATCTATTCTATTATATATTTAGTATTAAATTTATTTATCTATTTATTAATTTATTTATCTATTTTATTTATAATATTAGAATATTAATATATTAATATTATTTTATATTATTTATCTATTTATTTATTTCATTTGCATTTAAATTTGGATTCAAAAAAAGTAAAATTGAAACTTGAAAAACACGGATCGGGTTGCGCCATACATATGAAGAATATAGAATAATGATGTATTTGGCGAATCAAATACCATGGTCTAATAAAGGAACCTTTCGGTTCGTTGATAATTTTTGAAAGATTTCTTCGAAAGGTTTCATTAACTCCTCATTTATATCAGTAGACCTTTTTTGTTGCGAGAATTCTTAATTCATGAGTTGTAGGGAGGACTTATGTCACAAACAGAACTAAAGCAAGTACTAGTTCAAAGCTGGGTGTTAAAGAGTATAAATTGATTATTATACTCCTCAATATGAAGTCAAAGATGCTGATATCTTGGCAGCCTTCCGAGTAACTCCTCAGCAGGAGTTCCGCCTGAGAGCAGAGGCCGCAGTAGCTGCTGAATCTTCTACTGGTACATGGACAGCCGTGTGGACCGATGGGCTTACCAGCGCTGATCGTTACAAAGGGCGATGCTACCATTGAGCCCGTTCCTGGAAAGAAGATCAATATATATGTTATATAAGCTTACCCTTTAGACCTTTTGAAGAAGGTTCTGTTACCTAACATGTTTACTTCCATTGTGGGTAATGTATTTGGGTTCAAAGCCCTGCGCGCTCTACGTCTAGAGGATCTGCGAATCCCTACCTGCTATGTTAAAACTTTCCAAGGCCGCCTCATGGCATCCAGGTTGAAGAGATAAATTGAACAAGTATGGTCGCCCCCTATTGGGATGTACTATTAAACCTAAATTGGGGTTATCCACTAAGAACTTACAGTGAAACGGTTTATGAATGTCTGTGGCGGGCTTGATTTACCAAAGATGATGAGAATGCGAACTCCCAACCATTTGTACGCTGGAGAGACCGTTTCTTATTTTGTGCGAAGCAATTTATAAATCACAGGCTGAAACAAGGTGAAATCAAAGGGCATTACTTGAATGCTACTGCAGGTACATGTGAAGAAATGATCAAAGGGCCGTGTGTGCTAGAGAATTGGGAGTTCCTATCATAATGCACGACTACTTAACAGGTGGGTTCACTGCAAATACCAAAACTCGTTGTTGCCGGATAATAGTCACTTCTTCCATCCATCGCGCAATGCGCATTATTGATAGACAGAAGAATCAATGCACTTTCGTTACTTTAGCTAAAACTTTTTAACATGTCTGGTGGAGATCATATTCACGCTGGTACGGTAGTAGGTAAACTTGAAGGAGAAAGGGACATAACTTCTGCTCGTTGCATACCTTGGTCTACTACTGCTCGAATAGCATTTCCGCTGCAGTTTGAGCGTAAAAGGATCCCCTTCTTGTACCCTTGAATCCACAAGTGCCGGCGGAGGACCAAGAGATTACCCGACCCATCTAACAATGTAATGGTATTGAAACTTGCTTGAATAATTGGTATTCTACGTGCACTTTTCCGTGCACTACTGCGCCCATTCCTACGTGAACCAACTTTTGGTATAGGTTTTGCCATATTTTATCATTTCATAAAGATAAGTCAGAGATATATGGATATATCCATTTCATGTCAAAACAGATCTTCTATTTTTATTTGTTTATCGCTTTCTTTAAGATTAGTTTCTTTTCTTTCAGGAGTTCTTTTTGGAATAGAAAGATTATCCTTGTCTTTGTTTATGTCTCGGGTTAAAACAAATTACGATAATTCGTCCCCTCCTACGGATTAGGCGACATTTTTCACAAATTTTACGAACGGAAGCCCTTATTTTCATAGTTGTTATTCCTTAAATTTTTCCGAATTCGCTTATTGGAAGAAAATAAGTTTCTTGAAATTTGAATTGGATCCCCCCAAAAGGAATCTTGAAGTTGAAAAAACTACCTAATCGTTCGAATCCTTGTTGCGAAGTCTATAAATTATACGCCCCCCTGGTTGAATCATAAGCACTTACTTCACTTTTGTTGACTCTATCCCACGTTGGTAAAACTCTCCCGAAACATAACCTAAAATCAGTTCTTCATTATCTAAAGGAATCCGGAGTGGGAGTGATTTACTAATTAAACCTTCATGAATCCATTTTTTTGTTCTTTTATTCCAGGTAAAACTTCCTTGACGTATCAACTACCGTAGGGCAGGAGGAGTTCTATTAGACAACCCGTGCTTTTTTTTTTTTTTGCACAAATGGAGAGTTTCGGATACAATTCGTATACCGGACAGATTACCATATATAACACAAAATTTCTCCACCGATTCCTTCTAGTCGAGCCTCCCGGTCTGTCATTATACCCCGAGAAGTAGAAAGAATTACAATCCCCATCCCGCCTAAAATCCTAGGAATTTGTTGATAGTTAGAATAGATTCGTAGACCTGGTCGACTGATCCGTCGTAAATTTAAAATAGTTCTATGTGGTCCTTTTCTATTCCTTCTATGTCGTAGGGTTAAAACCAAAAAATATTTGTTGCGTTCCCGATGTTTCCTTACGTTATCGATAAAACCTTCTCGTAAAAGTATTTTAACAATGTTTTCAGTGATGTTAGTAGATCCTATTTGAATCGTTCCTTTTCTATTCATATCAGCATTTCGTATAGAGGTTATTATGTCAGCAATAGTGTCCTTACCCATGGTAAACTAAAATTTTTGTTGCTCCCAATTTTGATATAACCAACGTGGTCTTTTTTTTTACTTAGTAAAGGTATATACGTGAGACACAATCTACTAATTAATCTATGCCATTTAAATACTCTAAATACTCTAACTATACTTGGGTCTCGTCTTATAATACCTCGGGAGCTAATGAAACTATTTTAGTGAAATTTAACTGTCTCAATTCCCGGGCGATCGCACCAAAAATTCGAGTTCCTTTTGGATTTCCTTCTTGATCAATGACAACGGCAGCATTGTCATCATATCGTATTATCATCCCGTTGTCGCGTTTGAGTTCTTTACGAGTACGTACAATTACAGCTCTGATCACTTCTGATCTTTCTAGAGGTGTATTTGGTACTGCTTCCTTGATCACAGCAACAATAACGTCACCAATATGAGCATATCGGCGATTACTAGCTCCTATGACTCGAATACACATCAATTCTCAGGCCCCGCTGTTATCTGCTACATTCAAATGGGTCTGAGGTTGAATCATTTTTAATCTCTTTTTCAATGTAACAAAGGACGAAGAAAAAAATATTGTTTGTCAAAAAAGGAAACTCGCAATTGTTTTTTATTCCCAAGACAAGACTTCTTTCCTTTGGTTCTATATTCCTATCCTGAAATAATGAATTGAGTTTTTATAGGCATTTTGACGCCGCTATTGAAATAGCC